>NC_056739.1:1320555111-1320577611 GCF_019279795.1 Protopterus annectens | reverse complement strand
ATAATATATATATATATATATATATATATATATATATATATATATATATAAATATATATGTATATTTAAATATATATATATATATATATATATATATATATGGGTCACCTTTAAAATCTCGAACTCGCGTTTGCCCGAAATGGAATCCGATGGGACGAGAATACCGAAAACGCAGATGACCGAAAAGGTGAGAACCCGACGGACTCGGTAAGTGTGCGATCGAGTGAGGGATTTAGTGTTAGTGAGCGGACAGGTAAGTGTGCGATAGTGAGGGACTGTGGGTTAGGGGTGGGTTAAGTGAGTTAGGGTTAGGGTGCAGGTAGGGTGTGTGTGCGATGGTGAGGGACTGTGGGTTAGGGGTGGGTTAAGTGAGTTAGGGTTAGCGTGCAGGTAGGGTGTGTGTGCGATAGCGAGGGACTGTGGGTTTAGGGGTGGGTAAGTGAGTTAGGGTTAGGGTGCAGGTAGGGTGTGTGTGCGATGGTGAGGGACTGTGGGTTAGGGGTGGGTTAAGTGAGTTAGGGTTAGGGTGCAGGTAGGGTGTGTGTGCGATAGCGAGGGACTGTGGGTTTAGGGGTGGGTAAGTGAGTTAGGGTTAGGGTGCAGGTAGGGTATGTGTGCGATGGTGAGGGACTGTGGGTTAGGGGTGGGTTAAGTGAGTTAGGGTTAGGGTGCAGGTAGGGTGTGTGTGCGATAGCGAGGGACTGTGGGTTTAGGGGTGGGTAAGTGAGTTAGGGTTAGGGTGCAGGTAGGGTAAGTGTGCGGTAGTGTCGGACCTTAGGGTTAGGGTTTGGGTTAGGGATAGTGCATATGTTATGTAGTGTACTGTGTTGTTTACGTGTAGTGTGTTGGTGTAATGGTTTTCGGTGTTTTGCGTTGTCGGCGTTTTTTGTTGTCGGTCTTTTCGTGTCGGTCATTAGTGTGTCGGGCAAACGCGGTTTCGAGGTTTTAAAGGTGATCCATATATATATATATATATATATATAGAGAGAGAGAGAGAGATCTAGACAGATATATAACTATATGTACACACACACACACACACACACACACACACGTAAAAGTTCTTCAAAACTTTGAAATTATTAGTTTTCACAAAAATTATCCTTATTAGCAGACAGTCTACATTGTCTATATGGCGTCTATGAAATAACAGTGGGAACTACTGGTTGTATACTTTTTTATTTATTTTGTTTGTAACAAGTGATATAAAGGCACATTATGCGTATGTGTCAGCCTTTTTACTTGAATAAATGTTGATCTTTCTTATCATATTCAAGCATTGACCCTTATACATATAATCATGTTACCAAACTTGCACCTTTGGTAGTAAACATTTAGTTTTATATGCATTTACATTTGCCTTTTATAAAGTTTTTGTTTGGTTTAGTTAACATCAAGATCAGTTCTAACATAAGATCAATAGGTAAGGATGTGGTTGCTGTTTCAGTATGTAGAAATGTCTTTAAATTTAAATGTCTAAACAAAGTTAATGGAATCAGAAAGCTCAGAAGGACTAACACACTTGGGGGCTTTATCTGTATGTGTGTCTAACTGTCTATTTTTTCCATCTGACTGTCTATCTATTTACCTTCATTTATTCATCATCAGCTTCTGACTGGTACATTTCCATGCAGGCTTAGGAAGAAAAGTTCCAAAAATAATAATAATGCAAGCATTTAATATTTACAGATCACTGAGGAGAAAAACGGCTATAGCAGTTGCCATCAAAACATATTACAACAAACCACAATCACATGAACCCCTGCCATCACAAATGTTCAATGCTACAAGTTTATTTTACATGGTACATATCCTCCACATTACCCCAAAGAGGTGGCTTTACTGCATGTACTCCCTTGACTAATACTAAGTATTCCAAATTTGCACAACTTTAGAAAGAGGGATCAAACTTGTAGAGTCAAAACAGTTTGGTGATACAACCTTGAATGATTGTGGTTCTCTTAAAAGTGGTACATTTTCATCAACAAAACATTTTTAAAAAATCACAGCAGTCAAATACAGAATAGAAAACGACATCAGTCTTGCAATGAAAGATATTATAAACAATTCAACAATCTGATAAAAGTTCTTAGATGATGTAATACAAAAGTTCTAAACATTGTAAGATTTAAATAACTTCAGTTGCACATCTGCACCCCTAAAACATTCTTATGTGCAATCTCTTACCAGCTTTCTTTTATTTCTGTTCATAAATAGTAAACTGATTTTGACCAACATCTGTTGACTTAAGATGTAACTGACTACACAGCAATTCATTTTATCCCATGTTTAGACATCTTCCACAGTGCACACTGCAACATTAAAAATGTTTCTTTACTACATCCTAATATTCTTACTACTAACTCTACTGTCATACATCACATTCATCCATTACACTATCCCTGCATATGATAATGCTCCCACAAACCCTGAAAATCAAAAACAATACAGTTCCAACTACCTATTAACCCTATCTCCTAAAGTGTACCACGCCACTGTAACCAGCACCTACAGATACAGATACACCAGACCTAATTCTATAGCACAAAAACTTATCATAAAATTAAATATAAACAAACATGGCTATCTTCATATCAGCCTATTACATCTTCTTTGATACTTAGTGGAGCTATCCATCCTAGTCCAGGCTCAACTACAATGCCCACAGCTACCCCCCTATGACAACACCTAAGCAATCTCCTCCAAACATCTAGAGTAATGCCCTGCTGCTACTAAACATGAATCTTAGAAGCATCTGCTACAATGTACAAAATTACACATGCTTGTATAACCTTTTATAACCCTCATATACTTGGCAATACCGAAACTTGGCTAAATCCAGAAATAACTGATGAGGAAATTACTCCACAAGGCTACAGTATTGTCAGAAAGTTAAATAAAGAAGCAGATGGTGTTGCTATAAATTACAAAAATATTCTTAGACATAATTCTACACTGTCAATACACACCCAGTTTTAACAATGCAGAAAGTCTCATCTCAGTACTAAAAATTAGTAATTATAAAAGCATGTGTATTGCAGCACAATGTATGTTTTCTGGAGATAATGCCAGTACTGCTGAAAATATCCTGTTGTGGGTATCTCATAGAATACATATTAAACCCATAACACTTGGTGAGCTTAGCATAGACTGGCAGATCATCAATATAACCACCCCCAATTACATAACACCTCTCTATAACTTCACCATGCAACTACGAGATTCAGTAAAACTACAAATAGTCCTTATCTGACTGGATTCTTACCTCCAACCCACACAATATAAGGTCCTTTGGATGCCTACCTGATGCAATTAATGGCTACCTTTCCATTTTTGCTCTAAGACAAGTAAAATACATCAAGTCATCTACAAACAAGCACACAGTGTTACAAAATTCAATGAGAAGCTTTCTTAATAAACTGAATCAGCATGTGTCACTTCATACAAAGCGAGTTAAATTAAACCAAACCCTATGGCTAACTAAAGAAATCAAATACCTCTTGGCCCTAACAGAAAAAGCATGGACAGATAAGCTTAAAAACAAAACACAGAATGCCTATCAAACTTCCAGACACATTAGAAACCCCTGTTTAACAAAAAGATTAAACCAGGCAAGCAATCCTACTACCAAATGCTTCAACAAAAATATCAAAGTGTTCCAAGGCACTTCTGGTCCTCCCCTAATAAACTCTTTCATCCTTATCAATCTAATACACCCTCGCCCACAGCAAACAACAGACAACATTGCTTCTCAATTTAATTCCTATTTTGTGACACAACATTTTCACACACAATCTGCACAGAAAACAATGAATAGGAATCAGAGATATATAGATTCAGGACCATTCAAACACCACTACCCACCCTCAGACAGACAGAGGGAGAGATTAATATCGTACCCCCTGTAGAACTGGCTAATATTAACAAAATTATCAACACTTGGAATGGCTTTAACATTTATAATTACACTCGCCACACTATTACAGAAGAACATTTTACTTTATTTTCAAAAGGTTTAAAGTCTGTACCTTCTAAGAAGTTTGATCCTGTAGACACATTAATTGAAACAAAATTATTTCTGAGGAAACTTAACTTGGCCTTCCACTTTAAGGATAACAACACAGGAAGAAGTATAGGTAGTGATATTAAAAAGAAAAGTGTGTTCAGTCCTACAATGCACCCCACCCTTAATGTATTGTAAAAAGCTATAACAGAAAATATTTATAGTTTATATGTGAAGTATAGCAATAAAAGTTTGAAGTACAATAACTTGAACAAAAGGGAGAAAGTTTCTTCCTTTCTTAATTTATCGAATAATTCTATCTGTATTATGAAACCTGATAAGGGTGGGGGGATTAATTTACTTGATGCAACAGAGTTTTCTAGAGCTATTTATGAACTTTTAGGAGATGCAGAAATTTACACACCAGTTTCTAAAAATGAAATCAATATATGTTATCAGAGGATAGAGGCATACTTAGAGAAACTGTTATTGGAATAGGGAATCTTTTTAGATGCATATAATTTTTTAAGGGTTAAAATTCCAGTGGTAGCTACCATATTTGGCATTCCAAAGATCCATAAGAATCTACAAAAGCAACCATTTAAACCAATAGTTTCTTGTAGAGGGTCTAAAACTTTCCCTATAGGAATGCTTATTGATGAATGGTTCAAACCAATTTATCATAAAGTAGATCGTATTTTGATTCTTGGGATTTTTTGGGAAGATTAAATGATGAGCTTTGGTCTAAAAAATTTACGTTTTTACTATAGATGTAATAGATTTATTTACTTCAATTCCAAAAGAGGAAGGTATGGAAATCTTTTATAATGGTATGGTAAGGTATATGACATTTGATAATGATAAAGTAGCTAATGGTAATGGTTTTAGACTACAACTACATTTACTTTGAAGGCGATGATTTTAAACAAAGGGGGTGGCTATGGGGGCCTCCTGTGCCCCCATTTAAGCTACTCTTGTCCTCCTTGAATGGGAATTCAGTTATGTTTTTGGGTGTGAGTTTAATAAATTTATTAAACTATATGTGAGATTCTTTGATGATATATTTGATGATATATTTATTTTATTGAAGAGAAAAGCCACAGAAGCTGAAACATTTTTGGAGTACATTAACAACACAACCTGTTTTTATGGTTTACCCACAACTTTGACACTAAATAAATTAATTATTTAGATACACTGATTCAGCACACAGAAAAAGGTTTTAAATCTAGAACTTTTAGAAAGCAACTTTTAGTAATTTTTATTTAGAATTCTCCAGACATCACCCATTCAGTCAAAAAAGAGGTTTTAAAAGGGCAGCGTATTACAGCTGCCAGAATGGCATCCTGTTATGATGATGTAGTGATAGAATTAAATTTAGTAGCAGACATGTTTCTAGCTCATGGTAATCCACAGCAATTGGTCAAAGATACAAAGGAATATGTATAGTCTTAGTGGGGTAAAAAGTACAAACCCCTTTTGGCGGTAGGTTTAGATCACACTACTAAGCAAGTTACTGGAGACTCTGGGAAATCATTTGTTTTAAAATATGGTCCACAATCTCAGGAAATTAAGAATATAATCTTAAAGAATTGGAATATATTGAAAGTGAACCCTGACATGTATAAAACACTAGGAGGTTACTCTATGCTTGTTTATAAAACAGGTATTAATTTAAAACAAGGCTTTCAAAAAGGAAAACAAGTAGCTAAGTCAAAAAGTTTTTTGAAGAATGGTACCAGCCAGTGTGGAAGATGTGGGTAATGTTCTTATATATTTTATTGAAGGATAAAATAATTTTAGAGAGTAGCTTAAAATTGACAGTATTGTTAGAAAAAGTTAACTGTGATTCCAAAGGAGTGGTGTACCTTACCATAAGTTTTAGTTGTTCTACATTTTATGTGGGCAAAACAGAAAGAACCCTAAAGAAAAGAATATACAAACACCTTTATCAAATAAGCAAGGCAAACTTAAACAATGCATTATACAAACACTCCTTGGTCTGCCCTCACTTTACCAAATTTAATTTTGGTATGTTAGAGAGAGTTAGAAGGATTCCCAGAGGTGGGGACAGGAAGTCCAAATTGGCAGTAGTAGAAGTAAAATGGCAATTGAGGCTACAAGCTTCACACACCCCAGGTTTAAATGAGAGTATAGCACTACAACCTTTATTAATAGATAGCTCTTTTATATAAAAACTGGTGTTTTTTAAATAATTACATTTTTTTTAATTTCACATTTTTGTAGTGGATGGTTTTAGGCTCTATATCTTTAAAACTACATAATGATGTTAGTTGTTATTGTGTCTTTCGGCTTTTCCCAGTTAGGGGTCGCCACAGTGGAACTCCGGTCCGCTAATGATTGGCAGTAGATTATTACGTGCCGAGTTGCCGGCCCAGACGCACAACCTTCAATGAAGGTATGCCCATTCACGCATGTCTCCACACAGAAGACGCTCTAGCTGAGAATCGAGCAGGACAACATCTTACTGTGAGGTGACAATACTACCGCAGCACCACCACCGCAATAATGATGTTAGTAATAGTGTTAATTGAACTGTACTTGTATTATATAAAAAGGGTATGAATTGTCAGTAACAGTGAATTCTGAAGATGTTCTAACTTTGACAGGATGAAAGCTCTTAATTTTGTGTTTTGATTTTCCAATAAAGTGTTGCGTTTTTAAAGTCTGAAACTTAGAGGTATTTTTCTGTGGTGTTTTGTAGTTTTTAATTCCTATTTTGTGCAAACTGTTCTCTCCTTACTCAAGGATAACCCTGTCTCTCTACTCAGTGTCCCATATAAACCTGAAACTCAACTGAGTCAGTTTAGCTTTCAGCCTGCAACTATAAAAACATATCTGAGCACACGAAAATCAACCACCTTAGAAGCAAACAATTTACCTGCTGAGCATCTGAAAATAGCAGCAGACACTCTCGCCTACCCTGTCTCTGTCCTTATATACCATTTTATCTCAGAAAACTATGAACCAGCCCTCTAGAAAAAAAAGTACTTTATTATACCCCATACAGACAGGGAGTCCATAGAATTCGCCAACCATAGGCCTATAACTATCTTAACACCTCTATCAAAAATCCTGAAAAAATAAATCCATTCACAACTCTTAAAATACCTCATCAGTAATTACCTCCTCTCCAACACCCAACTTCTCTTTCATCCCCAACATAGTACCACAATCACCTTTCTCAATTTCACAAACAGCATAAAATACATGAGAGATTCTGGCCACGTAGTATCATCTATTTTCAATGACCTATCAAAAGCATTTGATACCGTCTCTCATCAAAAGCTACTCACAGAACTTTCATCCCCCAACTCAGCCCTGTCATAGTTTCACAGCTATCCCATAAACATTCCAGGACTTTTCACCCTCCCTCCCCATTTCTGTTGGCATTCCACAGTGCTCAATACTTAGCCACCTCTTACTTTATATTTAATTAATAATCTTCTCATAGCCTCCAAGCATGCGACCATAATACACTATGCAATGATGCCACCCTCATGTGCTCTGCCTTAACCCTCTTAAAATGCAATGTCATCACCCAGGACACCTTCTCATTCACTGAAACATGGCTAAGAAAATCTCAACTTCTTGTAAATCCTAACAAAAAAAAAAAAACAGAAAAAAACTAATTCTCTTCACCCCTGTGCATTTCTCAGAACAAAATCAGTCTTTCAAAATACTCTGTGAAAATAACATGAGAATAGAAATAGTACTTGTAATCACAATAGATGAACACCTAAGATTTGTACTATACATTCTCCAGTCTGTTGAAACTTGGTTTAGTATACAGAAGTGAACACAATCTCAATGATAGCACTAGAAAAAACTTTGCATTTACCTACTTATTGCCGTCTCCTTTACCCCTCTTCTGTCCTGATTAACCTTCACAGAACCCAGAACTGAAACTAGACAACTGTTACAACAAGCTTGCTAGATTTACTACCAGCCTACCTACAAAAATCACCACTGCACTGCCTTAGAACAACTATGTTGTCTAGCATATTCATAACAACTTACTAACTAATCACTCATATCCTAATATATAAACAATGAAACTATATAGCACTACAAAACACCATAAAGTATTATTCTCTGGGCAGGGAACTACACTTTCGAAATAAATCCCTTTTAATCACCACCAAATCTAATAACATTGCTGGTGACTCGCTCTGCTCTTGCTATGTCTCCAAACTGTGGAACACCCCACCACTGCACTTAAAGCACATTGAAAAATTTAAAGTTTTCAAAAATCTACTCAAACAATATCTAAATAACTCCTTGCTATACCCCTGCTCAACTGTAGGCTTATACCTTAACTATCAGCATGAAAAACAGTGTTTAATCGACTACATACAAATCAATGCATCCTGATGTGCATACATGCAATTCTCTGCCTCCTAACTTTCTCTCTGTTTCATAATACAAGTCCCTTTTACATAGTTTTTCAGTCTTGAAAGTTTATCCCTGTACTAATCCTCTGCTATTCCTCTCTATTATCTAACCATAACTATCTGCAGTACTTTCTCCCTTTCCACCTCAGTTTAATGTTTGGCATCAAATCAAAATACTCAGTTTTATTACTCACAAATATCTGCTGCTGAATTGTAAAGTAAATTATGCTTATTTGATGTATGTCAATGCAGGCACATCACAGTATTGCAAGATTTAATTTAAGTTCAAGTACCTTATTGAAAGTTTTTGATTAATCTTACGTCTCTGTGCTACAGTCGTTATCCCATGAGACTTTAATCTTTGTATTAATTTATGGCATTGCATAATTTTGAGTGGAGCTTTTACTCTTGGGCTTCGGCTGGAAAGGATTGTTTTGCCCAGTTGGACTTTCACTGTCAAAAAATGGAAATACATAAATACATACATATAGATGTAGAGATAGAATAAGCGAATGCAATATTTATTAGATACTCATGTGCAGTTCATTAAGAGAGTGGCATAACTGAAGAAGTGAGAAAAATAGACTACAGGCACTATCAAAGACAAGTGGAGACCATTTTACATATAGAAGACGAAGAGTTATTTAAATACACTCTTTGAAGAGTTTATCTGATTTTTTACAGTAACATAGTTCCTATTTTATTCGTGAGAAAGCAGAGTCACCAAACAGTGAAGGATAAGAGCTGCCTTCTAACCACATCTGTTGACAAAGGCTACATGCTGAGGTGTTGTTATTTGTGAAAAGAAGTCAGGATAATTGTTAGACAAGTGGACAAGTGAGTGGGCAATCTTTAAATATGCCATATTTAGCATATGCTTGAACATTAGCTATTTTGGGGTGACAGAGAGAAGATAAATGGTGCATTCATGGTGTATTGATCAATTTACCGTTGCTTCAGCTCATATTTGCTTGAGTACATAGACTTAAGACTTGTGTTGTTCATTTCATTAGTGTCTCTCACACACACACACACACACACACACACACACACACACACACACACACACACACACACACACACACACACACACACAAACATGCAGGAGTGAGATGCTATGGCTCCTAAGTGTCTGCTAAATTTTTTATTGATGTGTTACAGAGAAAGAACAAGACAAGCATTATGCTGCCTGCCAATAACTGCTCCTACTCCAAGATGCAGTGATCTCAGAGTAAGAATAATAATATTTTGCCTATGCATGTTCTCCAAATGACGCATACAGGGGCATTTTCTCCCCAGTGACAAACTTTTTTTTAAAGATTTTAACATTTGTTTGCATTTTGAACTAGCTTGGGTACATATGATACAAGTTTGACAGCTATCACAATTGAGTAATGCAAGCTATTATTGCCATGGCTTTATGTTTTGAAGTTTTGCGTCATGAAGAAATATAGTGGTACCACAGCAGTGAGCACAAACAGTGACCTGAAAAACGTTTAACTGTATGGTGTAAAATCACCTAGATTTTGTTAGTTGTGCCTTTGGGAGCTTGGTTAGGATTCTAGAAACATAAAAAAGTATCTGGAACATACAAGCTGTGCATTATGTAGTATGACTTTTCATGAACTATTTGACACCATACGTATCTAAGATTTTGATGCATCTTTTGTATGTCAGACTGTACATGAAGGTTAAACTTCAGTTCTTCACTAATGTTGTTAGAAATAGATTTACTGATCCAACAGCTTTGATTTTATTATTGTCAAGCGATGTTATTTTTAATTTAGAGTTCTTTCTTGGTTCATTCTTGTTTATGGGTTAATAGCATAGTTTTGGACGTGAAGCATTAAGCACAGCCCCAGGGTTATTTAACTAAACTTGTAGATGATTGAAATTGTCCTATGAAGTAGTATTGACATAAGTCTCACTAACAACAGAGAATAAAGTAGTGGAATCATGAGCTTATCTGGGTCATAGGAGTCAGACATTTTATTAATGTATATAACTAAGAGTAATGGACATACATTTGATCCTTGGGTAATACCATATGTAGAATTTTAGTGGAGATGAGAGCACATTTACCCACTGGACTATTTAGATTATTTCAGTTAGATAGCTTCTGGTGAAATGTTGAAAAAAAAACACATTATGATAGATGCAGAATGAGAATATTTTATTTATTGACATTGTTGTTTACTGGGAAAATCTGACTGGGTACAGGTGTCCTTTTTCAGTGGAGGCCATGGGAGAAAAGCTCTAAGGTATCATATTTAATGCAGTAAATATTAACAATAACAAATTTTACAAAACAGTTTCAGTGAGTGCATAACATAATATCAAGGGTGACTATGTCAAATTCTTTTGAGAACTCATGGTAAAGAGCAGTAATAGCTTTACCTCTATTTACTTTTATGTGAATGCAATCAGCCATATTGAAGAAAGCTACTTAAGAAAGTAATTGTTTGAAGATCTGACAGTAACTATATTTTTCAAAGATTTTAATCATTAGTGATGACAAAGTGAGTTTAGAGGATGTGCCACCTTTCTGTAAAGGTATGACTATTAACAGTTTTTCCTATTTTGGGGGCAACTTTATTTAATAGACTGATTACTGTGGCTTGAAATAGAGAGAAATATATCAACTGAAGTTGATTTAACCCACTTAGACCTAAAATGCCTTTTTGTATACTTACAGTTCACACCTATATAGACTTATGTCATCCAGAATTTTTTTGGGTCTGATTTATTTAACTAAGTGACTTACCAGCTAATGATAGGCAGTATTAGAAAGGGCAGGGAATTATGAACAACATAACACTAAGATAATTAGTTTAGGATGTCCTGCAATGGAGAAATTATTTTTTGTTTGTCACATATTACACATATTTTCATATTTATGTTCACATTTTCATAACTGAGAGGGCTATATTATATTTAGGTGTATCATGTGATACACCAATGTGGGAGACAGAAACATTCACTGAAAATGCTGGTTTATATCACACTATTATTTTAATATTGCTGTTGTTTGCTAGTAATTATTAAAATAAGTATTATTTCCACATGTACGTAATACTTCAAAAACAAGTGACTTACAAAATGTTGAATTACATTAGGTGAAACCTTAGAGTTTGTTAAAGAAAACTGTCTTTAATATTTGCACTGTAAGTTGCACATCTTCAGAGATATCCTGTATCATTTGTATTTCTAATTACACAATTAAACATATGTTTCCATATTTCTGTAAATAGAATTTCTTGTTGTCATGTGAAAGCTTACATCTTGTTAACAAAAATGCTCTAAATATATATGTTTATGTTGCATAATTTTCAAGATATGACAATTTGTGAAAGTTTAGGAAAAATATTATTTGGAGTTTGTGTGTCTTATAATATAGTACAGTATTTATAAAAAATATTATGAATGTGCCATTATAACTGTAAATAATACGTCATACCGATAACATTGCTTTTTGTACAGTTTTAGCAGTTTTATTGATTGCAAAATGCTTACATTTATTTACCTTAGGCTTTTCACAATAAGTTTTCAGAAAATGCTCTGAAGTGCAAGAAGTGTGTATGCTGTTAGAAATGTGACATTCCACACCACATTGGTGTGAATGGTATAAGGATGGAAAGTTATCCACAGCAGCTGAAGAAGGTTTAAGTTTTTTGTGAATATTAAAGACAAGAATGGAGGCTGCAAAGACAGGAAAAAAAAGAATTGTTGGGTATTAGAGGATGGCTACAGTACCCTTGGAGTAGATGCAACTCAATCATAGCTGTTAACTGTCCATCTTTTCACAGATTTTTGCCTCATATTTTTTTGGTATGTTCCTATAACATTTGTGGATTTCTGGCAAATCAGAAGATTAAAGTCATTACATAATGACAGGCATCTAAGTTTCGGCCTTCATATCCTTCAGAAATGCATGGTAATGCAAAATCTGTTACTCTAGCAAATTGGTTATTTTTATTAATTATTCTGACCCAACTCATGCTGAACACAACTATCTTATGCATCCTAAAAATAATGTGATCTTCATAATACTTGTAACATTTAGCTACAAACAATGATCTGATGTAGCTTATCTAGCATATGAGCAAAAGTGCTTCAACTTTCAGGGCTAATTATTCACTACTGTTTTGCTATAAAAGGCTTGACTCAGGTTTAGTTTTTTTTCAAAACCACATAAAAGTGGACCATACTATTATCACATTTCTCATCAGCCAGTGATTATGATTTTTGTGACTTTGTGTTTTTAACCACAAAAAGCCTAGTAAAAGTGGGTGCTGGCCAACATTTGATGGAATATTATAATATAGTTGATAACTCTTTTAGCCTGAGAGAATGTGCTCCAATGAAACAACAAGAGACTTAAATGAAAACAGAGTGGCACATAAAGGATCTGAATCCACCCACTTGACCTTTGACCCATAAAATAATGTTTAAAGAAACAATTATATATGTACAACAACTTCTGTATAGTGAGTAAAGTTGAATATATAAAAATTATAAAAAGGTAGGTCTTTTTAGTACTGAAATGCTACACACAATAAGACTGTTAGTGCTTCATTTGAAAGCCAAGTACAAAGTTAGATATAGACCAATTGAAAAGCTTCAATTACAGCTAATAAAAAGGCTAATATGAAAACAAATCACAAGTACTTTTCCCATGGCACTTTGTTGACATTAGAATAAACAGCAATGCCTTATCCAGTATTACTGTACGTTTTTCTTGATCTGATGATGTCTATAAGATGAAAGTGCTAATCCAAATAAAGTTCCTTTAAATGAATACTGACTCAAGATGACTTATTTCAAATATTTGAATGGATTTATATGAAAACTTTGGAAATTCTAGATAGAAGGTAAGGTTCACTCTCCTTCCTGAACCACAACCTGCCCTCAAGCTGCTCCCCACAGAGCTTATTATGGGTTAACAAGGTTCAGACTAGAAAAAATGGATAATTGACTATAATAATCTGTCAGGCTATTCTCTATTTATTCAGCTGACTCTTTCAAAATATATAACAACAAATACTAATGGCACTGTATATAAGGCAATTGTAGTGTATTGCACAATATTTGTTGCCTAGAATTTAGAAAAAGGTTCAGGCTTTGCTGTAAATGATGTTTGGGGAAGGTAGAAAAGAAACACATTTTATCCCCTTAGCAGAAGCTTCCTAATAGGTGGCAGCAGAGAGAGAGAATAGCAAATGGTTAACATGATACCAAATGGAGGAACCCTGAAAAGGACATCTAATAAGGAAAATGGTGCAATGTATGCTAACACGTTTCTCTGATTATTGAACAGGCCAGTAACCCGCTTTGCACTTTTTGATATTAATGAGTACATTTTGTACTTTGTGGATAGTGTGGTTGCAGTATAAAGAAAAAAAATAACACAGGCAATCATTCCTGTGAGAAATAATTAACTCAAGATGAATGAACTGAAGTGACAATGGCTTTGCCCTTGTGATTAAACCAGACCAACCATGGGTAACTCTTAATGTACCACACTGACATCGTTGGTTATTGCTATAATATCTCAGGTTTCTAGTCGCATCATCCTTGGCCCCGATTCTGAAACACTTGTACTCAGTATAAGTGACCACTTACACTGAGAGCAGGCTGAGATCAGATGTTTGGGAATTTGGTCCCCACAGTAAGCCTATTTGTAGATAGGCCTTACATAGAAATAAGTCACTTACACTGAGAGCATGTCTTTTGAAATCAGGCAGACTTACACAGATAATATATCCCCTTATTTCCTATAGTGTTCTGATACCATGCACTGATAAGGAAAGATTATTATTTGTTCTGAAATATTCTTAATTTTTTTTCATATCTTTTAGGGGAATATATACTGCAGCCAGTGTAATTCTTGAGCTTTTTCAGCAATCTCTCAACACTCTAAATCTTTCCTGCCTATCCTTCATTTGTTTTTCAATTTGTATTACCTATACCCTTCTTAATTAATATTAAAACACCCTTCTTTCACTTTCCTTCTATTCTGACAAATAAACTCCTTTTCATAAAACTTTCATATTTTTCATCATTCAGGTGTGTTTCTTGTAACATTATTACCTGTTCATTGCTACAGTAAATATGTTAGTATCCTTTCAAAGTTTCTCTTATCCACCACCTCACATAGATATTCCTGACTAATAAATTGATGTGTGATATACTAGAGCTTATCTTTTACTCTACGTAGATGTACTTTTTGTTTTTCTGTTGCAAACAGGTCCTTCATTATGTAATATCATTTCAAATGTTTGGTTATTGAATGACCAAAGCTATAAAGGAGAAAAAGGCTGTGAGCACCGAAAAATCTATTGAGTTAGAAAAGTATTTTATGTGATACTGCATAAAATACTATAAACTATTATGTAACTTATACAGTATTGCACTTGGTTATGGGGTATTAATATAATTGTTTGGACATTGAGACACAAATGTTGATGATAAACAGTCTCTCGCTGAAGAAAAAACAATAGCCTAGAAGCCTTAGAGATCAATAATGGATTTGCTTTGTAAATGTAATTATATTTTATATTGTGGAGGGTCTGGAAAGAAAGATACAAACTTACAGATGTTTTAAATTTTTAGAAATGGAAATGGTAGAAATAAAAGGTTATAAAATGTGTGATGGTATTGGCAAAACTAGAAACATTCTCAGAAATCCTCAGCTTCACTTTGGTGCAGAGGAGTTTAAAATATTTCTATAGGCAATCAAAAACATATGAAGTAGCTGCACTCCTTATGATTAAATGGTAGCATTATTGGCAGTGTAACAGAACTGTGGCTGGCCATATAAAGTGAGTAATAACACAAAATATGAATAAATGATTATGGGTAATAGTGGCATATGAAGAATCATTTCTGGTAGAACATTAGATACAATTACTGGTCTATGCAGTAAACTGTTGAGATAATGTATCATAACACATTTAACTGTATTGTAACATATAATTACAGTGCAGTTAAAATGCAAGTAGTTCAGCTGATGACAACAAGATTTGTAGAGACATACAGAAATCACATGAAAATATAGTAACAAAACTGTAATATTTATTTTCTTTTTATTTATGCTTCTGCTGGATGCGTTAGTCCCACTAAGCCAGTGGCCTCTTTTCAAGGGAGCCCTGACACGGTCTTCATACTGACTAGGGTAAAATTAGCCAGGGCACTGACAAATCTCCCCTACTCTTTTTCTATAAGTGCCACAGGATCTTTTGCCACTAGCAGAGCTACCACAAACTCAGGCAGATGGAGTGCAGCATCCCCCCCCCTTTTCTGTGCACTACAGTGTCAGTACTGGAAAATGAACCCATATAACTGTAGTAGAAATAGAACCCACAGCTTTCTGATCTTCCAGCACCAAATGGAAGTGTGCTACCTGCAAAGCTACTGACACTACATTATAATAGTATATATATATATATATATATATATATATATATATATATATATATATATATATAATACATGTACCTATCAGGTACTGAAGGTAACAGAAATCTATAAATGGGCAAATATACTCATCACAGTCAAGGGGGATGGCATATGTATTTATAAACAGGTAAGAGAAATTGTCCTTCTTGGATATTTATCAATACTGATCCATTTCACAAGGGCATATACAACATATCTATGTGCAGTTTAGTGTGATCAATCAGTCAGTATGTTTTTGATAGGAATAAGGGAACCTGAGTATACAGAGAAACCCTACAAAGACAAGGGGAGAATATACAAGTATACACATAGATTCTGCTTAGATCAGAGCTGATCATCAGACCATGAAGCTGTGCATTGGCAATCTTATTAAGCCACTGTGTCTTCTTTTTCAGAAGAAAATATTTAAAAGAATCAGATGGCATTCTTTGAAGCAGTAGGTATCAACTTTTTCAACAATACAAGGAATCACTTTTCTCCCAGTGGAGCACTGGTGAATGCACTATACAGCTGTCCTGGGAAAGTTATGTGGTCAGTAATGTTAATGGAAGTTTAAAATGCATGCACAGATATTCAAACATTAAGCTGCTTGTTTTATTAGGTGCTGAACCCTTATTTAGTAAGTATGATGATAACAGATTATGTAGGCCAGCAATTTATTATCTATGGAAAAAACAGTGGTCCAATATAATCAACTCCTTTTTTACTTCCTGTGTTCTAAAATGACTGAACTTAGCCAGAGAAAGCAACTTTAATCTTTCCTCCACTGAACAAGGCTGAAAGTGGTCCTTGGATCACACAACCTACATGATTACTAAATGGAAATAAATAAAATAAAAAAAAAACAAAACAAATTAACTAAATGACATACTTCAATGAGATCCACAAAGAGAATATTTGACATATGGCCAGTATGACATACTGTATAACATAAGAAAAAAAATGTATAGCCAGCAGTAAAGGTGGAAATCCACAATTTAATACGGAAATAAAAATCACATAACTAGGTAGAGGGTAGTAAGCCCAACTGCCTACCCCAAACCGGTTTCGGCTGTAATAGCCTTCTTCTGTGAGTAAACATGAGCCAACAGAAACCACTCATGTATATACAGTGTTACATAAAACAGTTCATTTGTGCATTTATAATTGGTCATTAAGCCCAAGTGGGAAACAAAGCACCTAACTTAATAATCCATTTGCGTTCCTTAAAGTTGAGTATGTCATACCATTCTGATTTATCTCTACATTTCCCTACAATGCAATCAATAATAAAATGAAAAGATGCAGAGTTATGTTTACATACATGTTTATGCAGAGCATTATTAGGACGTTTATTCCTAATGTCACTGAGATGCTCCCCAATCCTGAGACAAAAAGGTCTAGAGGTTTGTCCTACATAGAATGAGGAGCATGTACAAGTGACTAAATAGATAACCCACTTTGTACTGCAGTTAGCCCAGAAGTTAATATTGAAAACTTCTGAAGTATTACGACTACTAAATTCCCTCATTTTTCTGAACCTTGTTGCAATAAGTAGAATGGCCACATGGCATGCAGCCCAACACTGGGTCACCTATGAGTGTGCGTTGAGTGGGGACAATAGAACTAGGTCCTACCCTCTTAAAATGGCTAAAAAGGGAACCCAATGTACGTCCTCTCCTAAATGAAAAGGAGCATCTATCACCCTAAAAAGGGTATAATCTCTCCTCGGCCATAAGAATGTTCCAATGTCTGTTGATTATATTCATGAACCCCGGTGTATTGCAGCCATATGTGGTAACCAGATGAACCAAAGGATTGGAAAAATCTCTTGGTTTGTCCCTGTATTGTAACAAATGAGTTCTATCCTGATTGGAAGACCAGTGACAAGCAGTGCTGATAGTACCAGAAGGGTAACCTCTCTCATGAAAATGATGTATGAAATCATCCCTGGTATTTTCAAATGTTTACTGGCTTTAACAAATTCTTTTAATTCTGAGGAATTGTGATTTGGGGATATTCTGGATGATATGTCGGGGGTAGAAGCTCGTTGCATGCAAAAGTGAGTTATACTTAGGGAATTTCCTGAAAACCCATGTAGCTAGGGTGTCATCAGGACTCCTGCTAACCTCAACATCAAGGAAAATGATTTTTGATTTATGAAAATTAAGTTTGAACTCAATTTCCCATATGTTATCATTGAGATAGCCAATAAACTCCTGTAAGTATGTTTCATCCGACTTCCACACCACCCAACAATCATCCAGATATCACCTCCAAATGTCGAATTCATCAATATATAAATTGTGACTAGAATCATAAATAATAACCTCTTCAATATAGGCCATAAACAGGTCAGCATAAATGGGTGCAAAAGAGGCACCCATTGCTGTACCTTTGACCTGCCAAAAACATTGGTCCTGGAAGTAGAATCCATTACTAGTAAGAACATATTCAACCAGGCATACTAAAAAAGTATTAAAGCCTGGTTGGTATAAACCAGATCTTCCCAACCAAAAATCCAAAGCCTGCAAACCTGCCCAGTGGGGAATGTTTGTATAAAGAGAGGTTACATCCAAGGTACACATCAGCCAATGAGGCTCCAATTGCATGTCAGATATAATATCCAAAAACTGAGTTGTATCCTGAATTCTGGGCCATACCATGGATAGTAGTGGTTTAAGATAATGTGTCAAATATTCGGAAAGTGGTTCAGTAATGGATCCCCACCCTGATACTATTGGTCTTCCAGTAAGACATCTGGCGTCCTTATGTATTTTGGGTAATAAGTAAAAATACTGTTTACTCGGGGATGAAACTAGCAACTGGTGTCTAACCGACTCAGTAATGATGCCCTCTTCCTTAGCTTGTATAAAAAGAGAGTCAATTTTTGTCTTAAAATGACTGGTTGGATTCAATGGCATAGCCATGTAATACTTGTTGTCACCCAGTTGTCTTAATGCTTCTTCATTGTAATTGACACAATCTTGAATCACTACCGCCCCACCCTTATCTGCTTGTACGATAACAGTATCTTTATTATTTTTAAGATCCTCTATGCATTGTACCACCTGCTTAGAAAGATTGTTATAGGATTCCTGAAAATCCCTCAGGTTACAATGTAGATCCTTTAAAACATTGGCCTGAAAAGTGGATATTATATGTGACATAGGTGGAGTAAAGGTAGATCTTTTAAATTTAAACTCTGGAACTTCCTGGATAGTATAATTTTCAAAAAACAATTTTACATTGAGTAAACGACAGAAATTGACCCCATCTTGTGCTAGAGTATATTCTGGAACAAAAAAGCTGGGGACAAAATTAAGGCCTTTGTTTAAAACTTTAATTTGCAAATCGGAGAGGTGTACAGAGGAAATGGTGTGTACATTCATACAACCAGTTAGTGTTCAGATACCATAATCATGTACACGTGATGGACCCAATGATAGTGTCAATGCTTGATCAACCAATACATGGTATATGTAACCCCAGTTCTATTGTCTATATAAACTACTGTAGGCAAAATGACAGTACCTATAAACATTCTCCAAATAACAAAATATAATTCATATGGAGGTTAACAAATTTGAATCTAGTGGGTCTTTCACCTCTCGGGTGAATCAGTTAACAACAGAATTACTTAAGCTAGAACAGATATTAAAGGATAAAAAATTGAAAAAGTTCCAAAGGGATACAGGGGACTATGAAAGAGGCAAACCATTTGATATGCCTAGGAATGTCATGTTTAGGCTTCCAAGTGACAAGCCTTCAGCCCCCAAGAGAAAAAGACCCAAATCTATTTTGAAGCGTAGCTCTGAGTCATTGAGTTACACATCAGGGGATGAGACTTCCTCTAATACTGAAGGGGAGGATAACCATACAGATGCCTCACCTGATCCCAAAAGAAGGAGTTTATCACACCCTTTGGGTTCAGGTACAGACGAGCGGGGAGGAAGCACAAGAAATGCCAAACCAGTGGAGGGTTTGAAGGGTCTGTTACAACTGATGATAGAACACTAACTGGTTGTATGAATGTACACAACAATTCCTCTGTACACCTCTCCGATTTGCAAATTAAAGTTTTAAACAAAGGTCTTAATTTTGCCCCCAGCTTTTTTGTTCCAGAATATACTCTAGCACAGGATGTGTTCAATTTCTGTCGTTTACTCAATCTAAAATTGTGTTTTGAAAATTATACTATCCAGGAAGTTCTAGAGTTTAAATTTAAAAGATCTACCTTTACTCCACCTAAGTCACATATAGTATCCACTTTTCAGGCCAATGTTTTAAAGGATCTACATTGTAACCTGAGGGATTTTCAGGAATCCTATAACAATCTTTCTAAGGAGGAGGTACAATGCATAGAGGATCTTAAAAATAATAAAGAAATTGTTATCGTACAAGCAGATAAGGGTGTGGCATTAGTGATTCAAGATTGTGTCAATTACAATAAAGAAGCATTAAGACAAATGGGTGACAACAAGTATTACATGGCTATGACATTGGATCCAACCAGTCATTTTAAGACAAAAATTGACTCTTTTTTGATGCAAGCTAATGAAGAGAGCATCATTGCTGAGTCGGTTAGACACCAGTTGCTAGTTTCATCCCTGAGTAAACAGTATTTTTACTTAATTACCCAAAATACATAAGGACGCCAGATGTCCTCCTGAAGACCAATAGTATCAGGGTGGGGATCCATTACTGAACCACTTTCCGAATATTTGACACATTATCTTAAACCACTACTATCCATTGTATGGGCCAGAATTCAGGATTCAAGTCAGTTTTTGGATATTATGTCTGACATGCAATTGGAGGCTCATTGGCTGATGTGTACCTTGGATGTAACCTCTCTCTATACAAACATTCCCCACTGGGCAGGTTTGCAGGCTTTGGATTTTTAGTTGGGAAGATCTGGTTTATACCAACCAGGCTTTAATACTTTTTTAGTATGCCTGGTTGAATATGTTCTTACTAGTAATGTATTCTACTTCCAGGACCAATGTTTTTGGCAGGTCAAAGGTACAGCAATGTGTGCCTCTTTTGCACCCATTTATGCTGACCTATTTATGGCCTATATTGAAGAGGTTATTATGGATGATTCTAGTCACAATTTATATATTGATGAATTAGACATTTGGAGGCAATATCTGGATGATTGTTGGGTGATGTGGAAGTCGGATGAAACATACTTACAGGAGTTTATTGGCTATCTCAATGATAACATATGGAGAATTGAGTTCAGACTGAATTTTCATAATTTGAAAATCATTTTCCTTGATGTTGAGGTTAGTAGGAATCCTGATGACACCCTAGCTACATGGGTTTTCAGGAAATTCCCTAAGTATAACTCACTTTTGCATGCAACGAGCTTCCACCCCCCCCCCGACATATCATCGGGAATATCCCCATCTCACAATTCCTCAGAATTAAAAGGATATGTTCAAGCCAGCAAACATTTGAAAATACCAGGGATGATTTGATACATCGTTTTTGTGAGAGCGGTTACCCTTCTGGTGCTATCAGCACTGCTTGTCACTGGGCTTCCAATCAAGATAGAACTCTTTTGTTGCAATACAAGGACAAACCAAGAGATTTTTCCAATCCTTTGGTTTTTCTGGTTACCACATATGGATACAATGCACGGGGCTTCATGAATATAATCAACAGACATTGGAACATTCTTATGGCCGAGGAGAGATTACACCCTTTTTTGAGTGATAGGTGCTCCTTTTCATTTAGGGGAGGATGTAAATTGGGTTCCCTTTTTAGCCATTATAAGAGGGTAGGACCTAGTTCTATTGTCCCCACTCAATGCACACTCATAGGTGGTCCAGTGTTGGGCTGCATTCCATGTGGCTATTGTACTTATTGCAACAAGGGTCTGAAAACGAGGGAATTTAGTAGTCATAATACTTCAGAAGTTTTCAATATTAACTTCTGGGCTAACTGCAATACAGAGTTGGTTATCTATTTAGTCACTTGTACATGCTCCTCATTCTATGTAGGACAAACCTCTAGACCTTTTCATCTCAGGATTGGGGAGCATCTTAGTGATATTAGGAATAAACGTCCTAATAATGCTCTGTATAAACATGTATGTAAACATAACTCTGCATCTTTTCATTTTATTGTTATTGATTGCAATGTAGGGATAAATCAGGATGGCATGACATACTCAACTTTAAGGAACGCAAATGGATTATTAAGTTAGGGGCTTTGTTCCCACCTGGGCTTAATAACCAATTATAAATGCACCAATGAACTATTTTATGTAACACTATATATACATGAGTGGTTTCTGTTGGCTCATGTTTACTCACTGAAGAAGGCTATTACAGCTGAAACCGGTTTGGGGTAGGTAGTTGGGTTTACTACCCTCTACCTAGTTATGTGATTTTTATTTCTGTATTAAATTGTGGATTTCCACCTTTACTACTGGCTATATATTTTTTGGTCTTATGTGCTGACTCACTAGCCATGCAGCTGCCGTACATGCATCACGCTGTTTCCTGATATTGTATAACATCCTGATAAAACATGAGATGGTAGCTCTGTCTGCTAGATATTACTTAAAAAACAATATTCTCTTGATGTCAGCATTTCTCAACATTGTTTAACAAGACAAATGGGGTCAAAATA
>NC_056739.1:1320472611-1320550111 GCF_019279795.1 Protopterus annectens | reverse complement strand
TCCATTAACAAATGGCATAAAATAAAACTTCAGACACCACTAAGGGTGAAAACAACATGCTGGTTTCAGCTTATAGCCTTCATCAGTGCTAACTAATTGTGCCTATTGAATGATTCCCTTTATACAAATGCAAATCAACCCTCATTGGTTCTTTACAATAAGTCATTTGGACCACGTGGAAAGAAGGCTCCCAATTTAACTATCCACATACGTTCCTTAGAATTTAGAAGTGGATGTAAACCCTCATGTGGTCTTGTATTCTTATAAATTCTATCTATAACAGCAAATGTGTATCTGGTTGTAGGGTCTCAGTGTTGAAAGGGATGACTTACAAATATTTGATTCATGTTTTCAGACTAACAATAAGGGAGATACTGAGCCTTCGGAGTTTAGCTCTCTTATGGACATCTTTGGGGCTTTGCTTAATGAGATGAAGGAAATTAGAACACATATTTGGCATCTTAGGCTATTTAAGGCCCATTTAAATAAAAATGTTTGTCCACAAGGTCTTAGAGTAAGAATACAACCCTTTGTAAAGGGTGGGGATCAAATTTTATTGACCCAATGGGAAGAAGCTCAACAATCAGCCTCTATGTCTTTTGTAAAGGTCGTGATTGACTTTTATGAATGTAGGGTTGCTATTCTTTCTTAAAATAGTAATAACCTGTGTGACAAGGTACAAGGCTTCAAATATAGACCTATTTATAAGGAACAGGTTTCCCTATTGTCTGAAAGTTTGATACATTTGGAAAAAGGCCTTAAGACTAGGATGATTAAGAAATAGCAGTGGGATATCAGGGATTATTTTGGGGGAAAACCCTTTGTGGCTAAAAAAAACAATACGGTTCAGTGATAAAAGATGTTCCATTGAGGCCAACTTTAAGAAGAAAAGGAAACATTAAATTTAAAAAAAATCAAAAGGTTCCCCAGATATGTCAGCTGATGAATTTTCATCTGCAACTGACAAAGAGTGGTTTACTCCTAGCAACTCGCCACTCAATAAGAGAAGGAGCTTATAGTTCCCTTTATGAGACCTAGGAGGGGATGGAGGAACCACAGGGAGCACAGGAACAAGTTTGGAAACTATGTTGACTCTGTTGACATGGAATTGAATACTTATCCCAATGTTCATAATATTTCTTCCTTGGAGTTGACCTCTGCGAAATGTAATTTATTGAATAAAGGTAAGGTGTCAGAATATTCTTTTGCACAAAATGTTATCAATTTTTGTAGAAATCTCAATATGAAACTTTATTTTGATCAGGTCATGGATAGACAAAGTGAAGATGTTAATAGTTTACACTTTAGGACTTCTTCCTTTGTACCCCCCCCCCCCATGAATAAACATGTTGGAATGTTCCAGAATTTAGTTTTGAAGGATTTATATTTTGATAGACAGGTTTATAGCCATGGGAGTTTGGATAATATTATGAGGGTTGAACGCCAAGCTCTGTGTAGACTTAGGACCAATCATAATATTGTTATCAATCAGGCAGATAAGGGGGGGGTGGGATAGTCATTTGGATTGGGATAGGTATCATAATGAAGCTGTTAAACAGTTGTCTGACCATCAATATTACCAGCTGATGGCTTTGGATATAACTCCAGTCTTTAAACAGGAGATTGATAGTTATTTGGCTTTGGTCTTTGATGAAGGCATCATTTCCAGACAAGATAAGTATCATTTAACAGTGGTAAACCCTGCGAGACAAAGCTTTTATATGTTACCTAAGATCCATAAAAAAACTATAGTACACCTCCTGGTAGACCTATAGTGTCAGGAAGGGGTCCTTTGATGGAACCCCTCTCAACATTTTTGACTAAGTATTTGAGACCCTTATTGGAACATGTAAGGGCTCTTATACAGGATACCACCCAATTCCTTAATATGATTGCAGATATGCAGATTGAGAATGGCTGGCTACTTTGCACCCTGGATGTTAGTGTATTGTACACTAACATCCCACATTGGGCATATTTGGCCGCCATAGAGTTTTGGCTTACACAGATTTCTTTATATGAGCCTAAGTTCAACACTTTCTTATTGTGTCTTACTGAGCACGTGTTGAATAAAAATGTTTTCTATTTTGATAATTTGTGTTATTTACAGTTAAAAGGGACAGCAATGAGAGGATCTTTTGCTCCCATTTATGCTGACCTTTTCATGGGATATATAGAACATAGTTTAATATATGATGCTAGTTGCAACATCTTTTTAGAAGCCATAGACATCTGGCATTGCTATTTGGATAATTGGTTGGTTTGTCATTTGGATGTAATGTATTTACAAGAACGTTTGGAGTATTTAAATGAAAACAAGTGGAGGATTAGATTTACTGTGAATTACCATCCTCAGACCATCACTTTTTTGAATGTGCAGGTCAGTGTGCTGGATGATGGCACATTAAGTACCACCATATATAGAAAATGCCCACAGTTTAATAGTTTGCTTAAAGGCATCAGCTGTCATCCTCAACATTTAATAAACAATATTCCTAAGTCACAATTTTTAAGACTTAAGAAAATTTGTTCTAAGGTGGCTGATTATGATAGACTTGCTAAGGATATGACATATAGGTTTCAAATGCGAGGTTATTTTAATCCAGTTATACAAAAAGTGGCTTTAAGATATTGGGATAAAACCCATATACAGAATATGCCCATTAGATTTCTTATGGACTTTGGTTACAATACAGGCTTTTTGAAAAGCATTATATCGACATTGGGAGATCCTACAAATGTATGACAGAATATCGGAGTTATTATCAGAGAAGTGTAGGTTTTCTTACAGGAAAGGTTAGAGTTTGAGTGGATGGTTCAATCACTACAAGAAGGGTTACAAATGGGGTATGTCAGGTATACAGGGGGCATTGGATGGTAGTCCGTTAATAGGTAGCCATCTTTGTGGGAATATTAGCTTTTGCAAGCTTGTCCCCAAGCAGAATGTTTTTACCTCAGAGAATTGTTCCAAGGTATTTGATATATTGATCTTCAGTAATTGTAGTAGTGATTGAGTGATATATTTGGCCAAGTGCAGCTGTCCAGCTTTTTATGTAGGACAGACCTCACACCCACTCAAACTAAGAATATCAGAACATCTAAGTGATATTAAGTATAGGAGAAGTAGTAATGCCCTATACAAACACAGTATTAACCTTACGACCAGATATACATTTACTATTATAGATAGAGTTTATAAGAATACAAGACCACATGAGGGTTTACATCCACTTCTAATTTTTAAGGAACATATGTGGATAGTAAAATTGGGAGCTTTGTTTCCACCTGGTCTAAATGATTTATTATAAAGAACCAATGAGGGTTGCTTTGCATTTGTATAAAGGCAGTCATTCAGTATGCACAATTATTTAGCACTGATGAAGGCCATAAACTGAAACCAGTATGCTGTTTTCACCCTTAGTGGTGTTTGAAGTTTTATTTTGTGCCATTTGTTAATGGAACTTTGTTCTATTAAAAAGGGTTGGGAGGGTGGCCTAATGGCTAAGGAGTTTGCCTTACAAACACAAGGTGCAGGGTTTGAGTCTCACAAGGGATAATTGGCTAGGCTTAAAATGGCTCGCAAGAGCAGTTAGCTTAGTACCAGTCTATGAACCTATGAAATATTTTTTTACCAGTGGCTGTATGGAGTGCTGGCTGCATAGGGTTTTGTATATCATAAATTTAAAAATTCTCATAACATAGGAACTGAGTTTTATTTTCAATTTTTTGTAATAACTATTCTAGCTACTGCCAGAAGACTCCAAAACATTTTTGTTATTTGATTTTCTCAGATAAAGGAAGTGGAACATTAATTAGTATTATTGATTGAGTTAAAGAAAAATTATGACCATAACTCCTTAAAAAATATACTCTTCTCTTCCCAATATACATTTAATTTTTCACAATCCATAATCATTTGTGCCCAGTCAGGTTTTACAACTTTACTACATCTCCAGCAAACTGAAGGTAATTTTACTAAACTTAGAGATTTTATACAGAGTAACAAACATTCTATGTAGATATTTCCACATAAAAACTTTTCAATATCCAATATAAACTTGAAGAAGTTTGACCTGCTGTCTTAAGTAACAACGTTTTATTCTTACCATTGATTGAGTCAATTAATCCACTATCTAAAAAGCTCTAGACTTTTGCATCAAATTTATTATTATTATTATTATTATTATTATTATTATTATTATTATTATTATTATTATTAATTAACTTATATAACTTGGAAACATTTCCTTTGTAGGTTAATTTACCTTCCATGATAGCATTCATATACTTATATAATGGGAGGATATTGTTCTATTCTGTTCCATTCCTCTTCATTCATATTATCTACAAATTGATTTCATTCATTTATTTAATTTCTTACTGATGGATAATATTAACTGAGTAACAGATTCCTCCAACTTATAATCTTTAATTAACTATCTGGCAACTTAATGTTTCATTTACAAGTGCACTCAGACCATAATACTAATCTATTCCTTTTTAGTAAATTCATTTTTACTTTGTTCTGAGCTTCCATAAATCCAGAGGTGTGTGCAATGAGAAAGCACAAAAATTTCCATTTTAATATTAATGGGATTTTAAAAACATATTTCTTAACTGTTTTTAATAAATGTTTTATTATTTTAACATATTTGCAATACATACACAGAAGAAATTCAACTTCACATATTGTAATACAGTGCTAGGAATATATTGAATCATCTCGGCAATCTTATATAGTTAACGCATTAAGAAACTTGATACTTCAATAGCAACATTTCAAGGTTATCCTAATAACTAAAGGTCTTAATATGATTTATAACTTATTCTGTCCACTTCTTTTTCAGTTTTACATAGCGTTTTTGCTTTCTTTGAATGTAGGAGCTAAGTTCGATTTCCAGTTTTTTGTTATAATTTTTCTGGCAACTGCAAAGAGAGCCCAAAAGAATCTTTGCTCTTTGGCTTTTACAGATACTTGAAGTGGAATATTCATTAGCATTACTGATCTAGTTAAAGAACAATTATCAGACCATAGCCCCGTAAAAATGTACTTATCTCTTCCCAATACACATTTCTTTTTTCATAGTTCATCAACATGTGTCCAATCATCTTTTACATCTTTACTATATCTCCAGCAACCTGAAGAAGTCATTTTACTACACTTGGAGATTTTATATTGAACTACAAATATGTTATATATATATATATATATATATATATATATATCTATATATATATATATATATATGTACTTATGCGTGTGTGTGTGCATGTGTATATGTATGTATATATATATATATATATATATATATATATATATATATATATATATATTTCCAAATGAAAATTTTCCAGTATAAGCTTGAAGAAGTTTGACTAACTGATTTGTGTTAAAGCTTTAGTCATACCGTCTATTGAGTCACTCAACCCATCACTATCTAAAAAGTTCCAGAATTTTGCACCAAAATTATTATTATTATTATTATTATTATTATTATTATTAGGGGAATAATGTTCTGTTTCTATTAACTCATATTATCCACAAATTCATTTAATTTCTTACTGATAGATAATATTAACTGGTTTGTAGATGCATCCAATTTATATTCTTTCATTAAATATTATGGGGACTTAGCTTTTTGTTTTACAATGCAGTCAGACCATAATACATAAAACATTGCTCTACAATTCATTAAATATAGAGGTGCGTTCAGTAGGAAAACACAAACATTTCCATTTTGATATTAATGGAGATTTAAGAACATATTTCTCAGCTGTTTTAAGAACTGATTTCATATATGCAGAGTTTAAAGATTGAAAGAAATTTTCTTCTAAGGAAGATTTTGCTAACGAGGTGAAAGGTTTCTGATTTATTTCTTTAAGAAACTTATGAAATTTAGTATAAACTGCTCTTGGATGGTTTTCTATTTACTAGTGTAGGTTGAGTTTATCCAGAGTATGATAGAGTTAAAACTTGCAGCAAGAGAATAAGATTCTATATCAGGGAAGCTAATACCACCACGCTTTCATAAACTTATATGACTTTTAGCAATTCCCAGCTTTTTAGGACATCATAAGAGTGAAGCTAACATTTTTTTCCATTTTCAATAAAAGTTTTTTGTCAGGTATTAAAGCTATTGAACGCAATATTAATATAATCATTTTAATAAGCAGTATTCTATCCTCAAAAGTATAAAAAGAACATTAATTCTATTTTTAATAAGAAGTAACACTTCTTCAAGAACTTTTTGTTCAAAATTATTATTAATAATCTTAACTGGATAGATTTTTATTTTTAAATATTTTAATTATTTTCCCAAATTTTATTGATATTTATTCTTAAACGTACTATCTAGTAATCAATTTAACACTAAAGTTTCATTTTTATTGCTATTAAATTTCAGCAGCTATACTTTTTGAAAATTTTCAGTTTCCCCGTCTTTTTCTTCAATCAAATAATTGAAATCTCCTACAGTTAGTAAATACCAACTGCAAAAAAATGTATTTTAGATTGACAATCTAAACTAATTGAGACTCCATCAGCTTTTCAATTGCTTCTTAAACTATTAGCTACGGGTTCAATAACTATTACAAATAATAAAGGGACAAGGGACACCCTTGTTTTGTACCTTTGTTTAAAGTGAATCCTTGAGAAATGTAAGATACAATTTTAACATATACTTTGGATTCTCTATACAGGTTGTTTAATATTCCAATAAACTGTTCTGGAAATGCAAACACTTCTAAAGTTTTAAACAAGGAATTGCAATCTACAGAATAAAAAGCTCTCTCAATCTCTAACCTAATTAGGGCCAATTTCGTATCCATTCCATTTGCTAAATCTAAGATAGTTGCTACTCTTTTTATATTATTTTACATTAATCTAGTGACTATAAGTCCTGTTTAATATTTATGAATTTATCTACTATAGCTCTTAATCTTGTGGCAAAAATGAAGTAAATATGTTATAGTATACATTTAATAATGAAATAGCGCTATATGAGGAGGCTAACTTATTATCAGTTCCTTGTTTATGTATAGGTGAGTTTACATAACGTTTCCATGAAAGAGGAATTATTTTGTTACCCTGAATTATCCTGAAATTGTCACTCAGTAATTCTAAAATATTAACAGAAACAGATTATATAATTCCATACTTAAATCATCTAACCCTGGACCTTTACCATTTTTACTTTTTTTAAGCTTCTTTAACTTTTATCAGGGTAATAGTCTTATTCAACTGAGATATTTGTTGGTCATTTAGTTTACAAGTAACATTTTTATTTAAATAATTGTCACTTTTCTAATCATCAGGATTATTATTTTTATATTTATTAAGATCCTCATTGATTTTTCTAAAGCTATCTCCACTGTATGCATTAAAACTGTTTGATATTTTGTCATTAATTTTTTAATGATTTCAGAATTACCTAATTTCTTTGCTTGTTGTTCAAACCTCACTTTGTAATTTCATCTTGTATTTCTAACAGCTCCTTATCCCATTCTTTCATTTTATTACTAGCTCATCTTCCCACTCTTATTTTTAATATGCATTTTTGAGGAGTCCTATAGTATGACTCAACTAATCTGAACATTATCATTCAGAGATAAAATAGCCTTGATTTGTTCCTTAAGGTAACTCTAAAGCTTTTTTAGTTTCATCATATATACTGGGAATCCATAAATAAATTGAAATCTCCTTACGTCCATTAGTATATTAATATCTGTTGCCTTATAACCAGATAGAGAACAGGAAATAATTTTAAAATAATTCACTTCATTAAGTAAATCTAAAGCGGCATAAATTATATCACTTCTAGTTTGCATCCCATGTGCATAAAAATAATGAGTAAACAACAACGTATCTTCTGTTTTTACTAGTAAATCAACTAAATTATTATTACTAAACCATTTATTTCATGCTTTAGCTAATGCCAGCATTTTAGCTTTCTTCTGTTCTCTTGTATCTTCTATACTAGATATGCAGTTAAAATACCCTGCTACTATTAAACTACCTTTCCAGTGACTTTCTAAGTTTAACTGATCTTTATCCACTCTTGCATCTATTCCAGGGATCCAGTAAAAATTAGCTAATGTGTAGAGTTTGTCACTACATTTAGTTATTGCAAATGTATACATTCCTTTAGGATCATTAAAGGATTCCATGACCTTAGGCATTAAATTAGATTTTTTCCAAAGTATAGCAGTTCTTCTCCTCTTGTTGTTAAAAGAAGCAGGAGGATAACATTTCAAAACATAAGTTACTTAAATATCATATAACTTTATCTATCAAGTGAGTCTCTTGCAAGAATATAATGTCTCCTATATTTAATTTTAGATATATTCTTAATGATTCCTTTTGTTACCATTATTTAGTCTAGTTACATTCATAGATAATAGATTAATACTATCCATACTGTGAATTTAAAAAAGATTTATTTTAAAAGATAATATGATACAGTCATCCACCATATTAATATAATGATATATAATACTCTAATGTATTCCTCTGACACTAACTTGACATTCCAGATTTTTTGAATTCTTGAGTTCTACAAACTAGACTACAAAAATTCAAAAATAAAAAAACAAAGACAAGTCTACCACTATAACTGTATATAATATTAACAAAACACAACCAACCATGGATAACAATGTTCCTATTCTACCTGTTGAATAATCAAACTAATAAACTATTGCTTTATCTAGCAAACACCTAAAAATTCATTCAAATATGAGCCAAAAGCTACTGTGACCTACAAATAGTTCATATAATATTATATACAGGTCAAAACAATAATAGACTATTAGTTTAGTTATATATCTTGCCATTTAGAAGTGTTCTCCCATTACTACATGCACGTTTAATAATCCTCTTTTATTAATCATAGACATTAAATAATCTTACAAATAGTATACTATATATTTATTTATATAATAGTATTATAAATTACCCATTTAATATCCCTAAATTATTCACTCATTCAACATTATTATAACTAGATCTCTAAATAAATAAATATAACAGATTGGGACCTGAAGAGATAAATACATCTATAAACTTAGAAGTCACAGCTAATCTTATCATACTAAACTATAATACAAAAGAGAGTTCAGTGTACATATATATTTAGCATGTTAAAATACATGCACATATTTTACAACTCTAACAAAAACCTCTGAATTAGTTTTTTTTAAGTACAAGTGCTTATATTTCAAAGTTCTGTAATACTCTTACATCAAATATACACATATTTGTTTTAAAAAAAAGCTTATTAAACTACTTTATAAAAATATGCACATTACTGAGGTCAAAGGGAATGTCTTGCTATTTCTATGGAGTAAAAAAAAACGAATTGCAGTCTGTACTGTATTCAAAAGTTGCAAAGCATTCAATTTAAATCCCATTCTCCTTTCCCAGAGTCAAACATATGGAAATATCTGCTTTACTTGTTATAAAAATAAATGCACTGATTCAGCAATAAGACACTCACATTTCAAGTTTGACTTATGAAATGAGTTATTTCTGGTAGTCTTAGTGAAAATAATAACATTCAACATGTAAAAAGCTTCAAAGTTCACATGACCAAGCTTCAAATTTTATCTTTCTTATTATCTTGAAATATTGCATATAATTTCTATGTAAAGTATATGAGATCTTGTGCATTCACATTTTTATCAGATGCAAGTATATACAATAGGGATTCACTTCAGAATCCCGAATTTCTGAAACATCGAATTTCATATGATCGAGACCATATGATCAATGTTTCAGAATATTAAGATTCCAAAACAAATCCAAATAAAAAAAAATCTTTTTAAACATTTCTGCACCCCTGCTACTTGAATATACCAACTCTGAGATTGCACTACAGTGAGGGAAAAGGAAAATCTCCAATTCCGAGCTGTATGCAGATCTCCATTCAGAATTTCGAAGTTCTAAAACTTTAATCATATGGTCTCGACCATATAAATTTTGAAGTTTTAGGATTTCAACATTCTGAAGGGAACCCATAAAATAGATATCTTTTTTAAAAGCAGTTTATTTAAATATATTGTTCGTCTTATTTTCCCATGAGTGGTATACCTTATTCTATAGTCTGTATGTCTTATATTTCTAAAATCCCCCATCAAAGAGCCATTTAGTCTTCAGTTCTCTATTACATATTATAGTATGTGCACATATTTTTTCATTTACTGATACTGCTCTTTAATCTTACATAGTAGATGTTGCATTCTTGTGTACATGCATTTTTGTAAGATGTTTACTCTTATTAATTCTAATATTATAAGCTATCTTGACTATATATAAAATAATTCCTGCTTATTTAATTTGAATATGTGTTTTTAGCCATTGTGAACTACTGTTCTGATCGATGCTTTGCATGCTGACATCAGAATCTGGCTACAGCATTTGAAAATGACAACTCATAGCACACAGCAGCTGCTAATTTCCTTTGGAAGTTTCTTATTCTTCTTAGTTCTTTTACACTGTTCTAATTAGTAACAAACATCTAACTTCATTTAATAATATGCACAGTTAATGTGTATAGCTAAAATTAATAACACTGCAGCTTAAGCTATTAGCATGTAAAATGTTAGGAAATTATATGTTACAACATTTCAGTATATTATATATAGATTATAACATTACTACAGCCTTTGTCTTACCAATATCTCACTTCTAAGAAAAGAAAAGAGGTGTTATTTTGAGTAGCATTCTCACATATATACTTGAGAAAAGAAAAAATAAAACAGAACATTCATTTTCTTCTTTCACAGATGTCAGTGATGAAGTTTCACCTAGGTTTTCTTCAGCACAGATTGGGAAAATTGTAGCGTTCTGAAGAAATGAAACATTCTTTTATTCTTGACCTTTCTCAGTGTGCCTGTTGTTTCATAAATAATATATGTTTTGAGGCTTAAAATCTGGCACAAACCTTTTACTTAAAAGACAGCTCTATTGTTTTAGAAAATAATAGTCCATCAATCAATGAAGAAGGGTCATTAGTTTTTACACTTTTTAGTTTTAGAAGCAGTTTTCCAAGAATTTGTCTCACTCTGTCTCTTAAGAGATATACTGTTCCACCCCATTTATTAAGTATTAAGGATTGTATTGTTGTTAACAAAAGTGGATGTCTCCTCCAGCATGTTAAATATTTTAGTTTCTTCAGAAAGGAATAATTTTATCTTTGCAGGAAACATCAAAGTGGCTTTAATATTGTTCTTTTTAAGTTCCTCGATCAATGGTAAGCAGGATTTTGTTTTACTCACTACTTTACTGGAATAGTCATTAAATATCTGACTACATGTTCAGGTATTTTAATAGGTGGGCTGGGCCATGTTGCTTTTAATATTTGATCTTTTTTCTAAGCTAGACATGAACTTTATAAATGAGCATGGTGGTGAGTTTTCCTTCTTAGAGGGTGCTCTCATAGATCTATGTGCTCTTTCAATTCCAAAAGATAAAGTTTCAAGTAGGTTTAATGTTTTATGTAGCCAGGTAGTTAAAAAGTTTATTATATTGTCTCCATCCTACTTTTCAGGTATACCATAAATTCTAATGTTATTTTGTGTAAGTCTATTTTCTAAATCATCAAGTTTTTTTCTATGAGCCAGATATTTTGTTTTAAACGAAATTCAGTCCAAGACTCAACTTGAGTTATTCTGCTTTTTTGATCATTAAAAGTATCTTACATACTGCTGATTTGTGTGCCCTTTATTGTTTCATAATAGCTTCAAGATGTTCCATCCTCTTTCTGGTCTTTGAAACAGTCTAGTTTTGTATCCAGTTTGTCTATTTTTTATAATATATCCTGTATACTAGATAATATTTACTGGATGTATTTTTAACCATGAAAAACACAAAGAAAGCTGGATTAAAGCTGAACCAAAACATGGTCCACACTGGAACCACACAGATAGTTTCCAGAGATTTTATTGGTGCTTCCTGGTACCTCAGCTGTAAGCCTTCAAAAGGAATGAATTATACACCAAACCAAATACATTTTATACTAAATCTTAATTACTTAATTGTCTTAATTCCATCAATTAACCAACTTGGTTCAGCTTTAATACAGCTTTCTTTGTGTTTTTATGGTTTAGGTTCTATTTGGAGTTTTTTCAGTGGATGTCTTTTTAACACAACAATTCTTAGTACTATTTCTTGCATGACTCATGTTGAAGTCTCTTCTCATTTAACCAAACCATTGAAATTCTGACAAAAAATAACTATTGCTTTGAAGAACTTAAAGCTATAAATATTTTCTCTGACAAGAAATGAATAAAATTAGGTTGAAAGTATCTTCAAATTTAAATTTTTTGATTACATTTACTGTCAGAAAAAAGTCACAGAGCTTTTAGCAGTTGCTGTTCTCAGTTAGCCATCTTGGCCATGTCCCCTTTCTTAAATGTTGTAATAATCAATGTAGAGTCTAAATATTGAAATTAATTTCCTTCTAGATTGCTACATATTTCTAATATACCATAGTTGATAAACTTAAAAGGATATAGTATAATCTACACCGGAATTGTATTAGTTGTGTCTATCCGGAGTATAATAGAGTTAAAATTTACAACAATGGAATATGATTCTATATCTGGGAAACTAATACCAGCTTACCCCACAATCTTACATGATTTCTATAAGTAATCCTCAGCATTTAAGGATACCATAAGAATGAAGTTAACATTTTTTTCCATTTTGTTGTGTGATAAAGCTATATATATATATATATATATATATATATATATATATATATATATATATATATATATATATATATATATATATATATATTGGGTAATATAATCATTTTAATAAGTACTAACCTATACTCAAAAGTAAAAAAAAAACTTTTATTCCATTTTTTAATAAGAAGTGACACTTATTCATTTTTTTTAATTATTGTTAATAATCTTACTCATGTCCTGATAGTTTTTTCTAAATATTTTAGTTATTTTCCTTCCAAATAATATTTGTATTTACCTTTAAACGTACTAGCTAGTGATTGATTAAACACTAAAGTTTCAGATTTATTATTCTTACAGTTCAGCAGTGATACTTCTTGAAACTACAATTTTCTCACCTATTTCTTTGATTGAATAACTTAAATCTCCTACAACTAGCAAAATACCCTCTGAAAAAAGCTGCATTTTAGACTGACAATCATTATTAATTGAGAATCCATCAATTTTTTTTTTGTATCGCTGATTATTTTATTAGTTAAGGATTTGATAACTAATGCAAATAGTAGAATGGACAAAGGACACACTTGCTTTTTGCCTTTGTTGAAAGTGAATCCTTGAGAAATATAAGATCCAATTTAAACATTTAAACATATGCTTTGGAATCTCTAAATGCATTTTTTTTTACTATTCCAATAAATTGGTCCAGAAATGCAAGTGCATCTAAAGTTTTAAACATGTAGTTACAATCTACAGAATCAAAAGCTCTCAATAGCTAAGCTAATTAGGAACAATTTTTTGTTCATTCCTTTTGCTAATCCAAAATAGTTACTACCCTTTTATATTATCATGCATTATTCTATTGACTGTAAATCCTGCTTGATCTTTATTAATTATTTTGTCTGCTATACCTCTTAATCTTGTAGTGAAGATGTAAGTAAATATTTTATAGTCTACATTTAATAATGAAATAAGACTATATGAGTAAACTAACTTATTATCCTTTCCTTGCCTAAGTAAAGGTAAAATTACAGAAAATTTCCACCACAGAGGAATTATTTTGTCACTCTGAATTATTCTAAAAATGTCACCTAGTAATTCTAAAATATTTAACAGAAGCATACTATATAATTCCACACTTAAACCATCTAACACTGGAGCTTTACCTTTTTTTTCTCTTTTTTAAAGCTTCTTTAACTTCTATTAGGGTAATAGGCTTATTCAACAGAGATATTTGCTGGTCACTAAGTTTATTAGTAACATTTTTCTTTAAATACTTATCAATTTTCTAATCATTGAGAGTATTATTTGTGTCTTTCTTAAAATCCTTGTGGAATTTTTAAAAATGTTAAGCATTTGCTCTATGTTTAAAGTATGCTTATTAACATAAGGACTTTGGATATTATTGATTTGTGCCTTTTTGCTTACATCTTATGTTCTATTAGCCAATCGGCGAAGATTTTTTGGGATCATCACATAACCGTGTAATTTTTTTTTTCTAAAGCTATTTCCACATTTTTCATTAAAATTGTTTGATGTTTTGTCATAAATGTTTTAATGACTTCAGTATTGTCTAATTTCTTTGTTATTAAAACCTCTGTTTATGTATTTCATCTTGTATTTCTAACAACTCTTTATCCCACTTTTTCATTTTATTAATAGCCGATCTTCAAATTCTATCTTTAATGTGCATTTTTAAGGAGTTAATATGACTTTACTAACTTAACCATCATTATTCAAAGATAAAAAAATTCTCGATAGGTTCCTTAAGGTAACTCATAAATTCTTTTAATTTCATAATTAATACTGGGATTTTATTAATAATCTGAATTTCCTTGTATCCATCAATATATTAGTACTTAATGCATTATGGTCAGATAAAGGAAAACAAATAGTTTTAAAATAATTCACTTTATTAAGTTAGTCTGTGGAAGCATAAATCCCATCAATTCTAGTTATGTGTCCCATGTTCATAAGAATAATGGTGAAGAACAATGGCTTCTCTTCTACTTTTAGTACTAAATCAACAAACTGTTGTTACTAATCCATCTATTTAGTGCTTTTTGATGCTACAATTTTAGATTTGTTCTATTTACTTGTATCTTCTATATTAGACATGCAGTTAAAATACCTTGCTAAAGTTAAATTACCTTTCCAATGACTTTTTGATAAGTTTAAGTGATCTTTAACTAGACTTGCACCTAATCCAGGCATCCAGTAAAATAGGCTAGTGTATAAAGTTTGCCATTATGTTTAATCACTACAACTGTATACATTCCTTTGAGATCATTAATGGATTTCATGATGCCTAGGCATTACATTAGATTTTCTCCAACCTATAGCAATTCATCTCCTATTTTTGTTAGAAGAAGATAACATTTCATTTTAAAATATTGTAAATCTTTATCTATCAAATGAGTCTCCTGAAAGAATATAATGTCTCCTCCATTTAATATTAGATATATCATTAATGATTTCCTTTTGTTATCATTACTTCATCCATTTATATTAATACAGAATAGAGTTAAACTAGACATACTATGTATTTGAAAATATTTCTTTTATCAAGAAATAATATGATACATTTATCCACCATGTGAATGTAATTGTATATACAACTCTAATGCATTCCTCCAGCAACTATCTTAACATTCCACATTTTTCACATTCTTCTTTACTACAAACTAAACTACTAAAAGCCATAAATAAGAAAAACAGAAACTAGTCTACAACTGTAAATATATATTACTAATAAAAACACAACCTATCATGGATACCAAAGTTCCTAGTTTGCCTATTGAATAGACAAATGTCTGTACTCTCTCCCTATCAGTGCCTAAAATTTCATCAAAACTAGCCAAAAGTTACTATTACTTACAAATAATTAATATATTATACATAAGTTAAAAATAATAAGGGACTACTAACTTAGTTATTTATTTTGCCATTTAAAACTATATCCCTTACTACATAAATGTTTAATATTCCACTTCTGTTAATCATAAAATTAAATAATCTGACAAATAGTGTACTATATATGTATTTATGTAATAGTAGTATAGCTATCTTTTAAATCTTCCTAAATTATTCACTCATTCATTATTGCTATTAGTAAATCTCTGAATAAATAAGTAGAACAGAGTGCCACTAGAAGAGATAAAGATATCGGTAAACTTCCAGGTGCCAAGTAATCTTATTTTACCAAACTATTATACAATGGAAAATCAATCATATATACATTCATGATGCTAAAAGATATATACATATTTTATAGATATAAGAAAAACTCTGAATTAATTTTAAAAGTACAGCTGTCTATATCATAAACTTATGTAATACTCTTATTATGGTAAATATCAAAATATTTAAAAATATTTTAGCTCATTAAATTAATTCATAAAAATGTGTACATTATTAAGGTCAAAGTGAATATCTTGCTATTTCTACTTAGTCAAAAATATTTGCAGTTTATATTGTATTCAAAAGTTACAATGTGCTTACCACATTCTCCCTTCCCCAAGTTCAAACATCTTGAAAAATCTACTTTACTTTCTATCAAAATGGATATACTGATTCAGCAATGTAACCCTCAGATTTCAGCTCTGACTTATGAAATGGGTTATTTCAGGTAGTCTTAGTGAATCTAATAATATACAATATGTAAAAGGTTCCAAAGTTCATGTGACTGTTTCCAATTTCAGCTTTCAGGATCTTTTTGATTTTTTTTTATATGATTTGCTGTGTAAACTATACGAGATCCTATAGATTCACATTTCTGCCATATGCTGGTATATGTAATATACATCTTTCTTATAAGCAGTTTGCTGTTTAAATATATTTTTCTGTCTTATTTGTCCACTGATATTCTTCCTTATTTTACATAGTTTCATACATGTTTACTAGGCTAAGAAACACAAGGTCCTTTTTGAACCTAGCCAGTCATCTCAAAATTCTGACAAATTCTGGTACTCTTGATAAGTGTAAGCAGAGGCTTGGGAGATGACGCATTTAGAAGTAGGGGCTTGGGAGATGAAACATTTACAGGTTGCCTGCGTCCATTAGAGACATCGGTGCCAACTCGGGGGGTGAATTTCCTGTTCGCTATCCAGTTGTCCAAGTTGCAGTTGAGTTGGGTTAGGGAGCAACGTGTCAATGAAAATGAGCTATTGTATTCTTCTGATCGTAACCTATAAAATGGCATTAGCTTCTGAATTCACTGAGTGTGGCAGTTTTTGCAGATGCTGCCTGAAGGCATTAAACATATTTTTATACTTCATTTACAAAGTCAACCAGGAGCACCTGATTCTGACTTTGTATGATGGTTCTTACTATAATGTGGATGTCTATCACTGCCTTACCAGGGTACTAACTGCTCCCACACAAGTGACCAGCATAGGCACCACTAAATTGACCTGAAGAGTTTCTACCTTGACCTTTATTACCAATGGGAAGAGGAAGTTAGGGAAAATGTACCTGAGTTTTACAAGTAAGTACTTATGTTAGGTGGATTTCAATTTTAAAGTGTCATTAACTGTACAGCCAATGTAGGATATTTGATTCATGAACATTTCTCTTCTCTTTTATGTTTTTCAGCTCTGGTGGATGTATTAGAAAACAGGCTGACCTTTAGGAGGTGTACAGAATGACTCTGCAGTTATAGAGGTATGTATATACCAGTGATAGTATAGCTGAATATAATTTTCATACAAGCAAAATTGTATATTAATACATTATCACTAGTAGGTGAAACCACTCCTACTGGGAATATGTACCCCAGATACAGATGCACTTGATATGTAGGCTGCATTGCTGTCCCATATACTCAACATGTTTCAGGAGCCATGCTGCCAAGAAAAGGATCATATGCATCTTTTTGCTTATCACTCCAGCATGCTTTGGAACTGCGGTGGTGGCGCTGCAGTAGCATTGTTGCCTCATAGCAAGACGTTGTCCCGTTCGATTCTCAGCTAGAGTGTTTTCTGTGTGGAGGCATATGTGAATGGGGCGTGCCTTTGTTGAAGGTTGTGCGTCAGGGCTGTTATCCCGGTATGTAAAAATCCACTACCAATCATTAGCGGACCGTAGTTCCGCTGTGGCGACCCCTAACCGGGAAAAGACGAAAGACACAAACTCCAGCATGCTTTGCATCATACTCTACCTCACAACTGCAGATATGGCCCCTACATTGCAATATCTATTACTGTAGACCTGCCATCCGTACATAGTGCACCACTCTGATTGCCTAGCATACCTCATGCACTGTCCTGTCCAAGAAGTGCCATTGCTATCTGGCACACCCTGAGTGTTCCTCATACTTGTGCATTCTTTTATGCACAGCTGGCTGGCCTATGTTGCATTGCATGCCAGCCAGCCATTTCATGGTGTCCATGTTTAGACCAGCATTTTGGCATCTGTAGCTATATCCCATTGGCAAAGAACACATATTGCCTTGCAGACATTCAAAGAGTAAGCCATCCCCACCAAGTTCTTGCATGTCCCCTGGCCACATAACAGTATAAAGGAGCCATCCTAGTCCATTTTCCATGATCCTATGCATTATTCTCCAATGTTTCATGCAAGAGATTTGTCTAGTTAGCATGTTCTCCTGCTACTTGTGAGACATTGGTTGCAATTCTACCCTTTTGGCTAGTAGCTTAGAGCTATACTCTGTATTGCCATTGTATAGATAACTATTTTACTTTTTCAGGTAATTTTATTAGTTTTATACATAACAGTATTACATAGTCTTGCTAATGATTTATTAATTTGTGTCATTGTCTTTCTCACTATCATTCCTTTTTAAATATTTGATGTTTGTTGTTTAATTTTTTCCATTTATGTTCCTAATTTATGCAGTGTCAGACTTAGCTGTGGCTGGGGAGCAGTAGAAGCAGTCACTTCACCATCATCATGCGTTGCCCTGCCATCTACTGCTGAGTCTCCAGCTGCCACCAGACATGCCTTCCCATAGGATGGTGAAGATCATCTAGTGGAAGATGACCTGGGGTCCATTATGGCCTCTGGTGGTCAGTCACTGGGGTTGTCCTCTGTCTCTGAGGATGCTGCTGGTAAGTCACAATATGTTACTTGACATGAACTGGAAGATGCGCTGACTGTGTTGGAGGAGCAGTGGTTCAAAACTCAGACTGGCCACCTGGAGAATATCCTCATGCAACTAGATTTTAGTCCAGTCCTCCCCATTGCCATTTGTCTTGCTTTTTTCTGGCTGTTCCTCTCCTTTGTGTTCTCCCTTTTGTGTTGTACCTCACATGTTATTCTTTTTCTGTGTTCTTTGTCTGTCTCCCCATAACCATCTCTGTAGCTTCTTTCCTGTCCGCACTGTTCCCTTACACCTTTCCCCTCTACCCTTCATAACAAAAAAATGGAAACAAGTTTCACCAAAAAATATTCCTTTGCTTCTCCCACCCCATCCTACTCTTCCCTTTTACTTCTGTATATTTCACTTTTTGCTCTCCCTTCATACTCTCCAATACACCCATTGCCTTCCCATTAATGACAGTAAATTGGTAAGGCATTCAAGGATTGTCAGTCAATCCCATCAATATGTGGTGGATGACTGGCACCTGATATGTGAAAAACAGGGACTTAGGTCCTTGAATACTCTCCACTGTCCCACATAGGACTGATGGCCATCAGAGGGATGGTCTCTCAAGTCACATCACTGGTACTCAACAGGTTAAAATAAAAGAAAGCACATACAAGTGTAATTCAATAACCAGTTCATCAAATGTAACCTTGCCCCAAGAGTATAAAGGGAATATGCACTGCTGTCTTGGGTATGGGCTTCCAACATCCATATCCATATTAGAACTGCACACTGATCACTTGCAGAGTGCAATTCCCATGGAAGGTTGGCAGAATTCACCAGTTTTACATATCTTTCTTCATGGCACAGTAGTACTGCCATTATTCTATATATGGCAACAGAACAAATACACCAGATAATTGTTTTGCTTGATTTAGCCTAAAACTTCAGTGGTAGTAGGGTCAATGTTCCAGCTAATTGAAGATGTAAATAACAGCTTGCCACCCTACAGTGCTCAATAACAACTTCTCAGATAATACATAGAATAATGAATATATAGAAATAAATATCAAACCCAAGAGCTCAAAAGTGAATAAATAAAGCTTTGGGTAAACAGTAAGGAAAACAGCATTAATAGAGCTTAAATACACAGAGATCAAAACAATGCATAGAGAAATGATACTAATAGTCAGTTAAGTAGACAGAATATGTACAGAAAGAATGGATCTACAGCCAAATCTACATATATCTTAGCTGATTCTTACTAAGAAATACTATCCCAAAACTACTTTAAGTTAGGAAAAGTAACAGAAGGCAAAATTGAGATGCAAACCATCACAGATGTTACCAAATACCAAAACAAAGGTATTACAGACAGTCATAAGCAAAGGTTAAGACTTTTTCTTGGTTTCAGATGCACATACAGCTCTTTCAGTTCTACAGAACTCAGGGCAATTAGATAATATTATTCCTTTTGCTACATAAAACAGGTAAAATTATATTACATCAGCTTACATTAGCTCCTGACTAACACAGAAGGATAGTGGCCTAGCTAAGAGTATTAACGTTTTCCTACCACATTCCAAAGACATGCAGCAGGTGGATTGGACACTCTAAACTGGCCCTAGGTTTGAGCGGGTTTGTGAGTGCATGGTACAGATGAACTACCATGGCAAGGCTAGCCATCCAGTGGTGTAAATCTTGACCCTAGATAATTGTCACTGCTAAAGTGCCACCCTGACCCCATGTGCAAAAATGGGAAAAGGGGTTGTGGATGGATGGATGGATGGATGGATGGATGGATGAATGGCTTCTTTTTATGATTGCGGAGAGCTGCTTCTTATTGGTTCATAGGTTCATATGTAGGTACTAGGCTAGCTGCCCGAAGGCATTATAAGCCTAGCCAGAATGTTTTGGCTTTTACCACCCCCTTAGATTAGTTACCTGTGCCTCCGTCCAGCAGAGCCACTGAAGTGATCCCCAGGACAAACTTTCTGTTTCCCATCCACTTGTCAAGGTTTCTCTTGAAGAGTGCTAGCGAGGAGTTCTGCCTAATGTAGATTGGAATCTTTGAAGTACACTTTAATTGTATTTTATAACCCTTGGCTTTCCTGTCTCCCAGTTCCCAGTGTGACTTAATTATATGCATTCTATTAAATCTTTATGAGAAGCTACATCAAGTTACATTTTACGTTTCAGATACATTTATTTGTCCTTTCATGTTCTTTTTCATTTAAAAGAGAAAAGGTCACACATTCTCATGAACAGGAAACACACCTTGCATATTAAAACAGAGTTCAGATATAGTTTACAAATGTGTCAACAGTCTGCATCAGGTGTAAATGTACATAGTTGATAATATACTACATGCATGTTATTGTATTGCTCAGGTCATGTGGCCACTGTTCTGCCATATTGCTCTTTACATGTCAGTGTGTTTGCTAGCACATTCATTAAATTAGTTAATCTCATTTGCACCAATTGCCTTTTATTACATTGTTAATCAGCTTTGGGGAGCATCATAGCCACTTTGATCTCACCAACTGGCCATTTAGCAGTCACCCAACCAACATTTCTGAATCCCAGGATTGCCTTTATTAAGGGAAATGATAATGCACACTTTAAGGAACGGATGACTTAGCAGGTCTTTTGCATATATACCTTGAAATGTAACTAATGCATGTGCTGTTGCTGCCTTCGTCAAAGGAGCTAAGAAGAAAAATGACAAAAATATATTTGTTTTGTGACTCATCAATCAGCTAATGTCCTATAATGATTCTCTGCTCACATGCATAAATAATCTTATATCCAATAAGGAAAAAAATTCTTGATGCCTTAATAAATATTTCTACAATGTTATTACAGTATGGAGGCAAATTTATTTTATATTTTATTCTAATTTGTTTACTGGGATAGTCAGACTGGGCTTCCAGTCCCATTTTCAGGGAAGGATCAGAGATAAAAGCTCCTTGAACATAGATCATTTCACATTGATGCAAATAGTGCAAAATAATTATTCAATTAACTAGCAATGTTTTGGCTACAGTATGAGAACTATATTTAAAGTGTTTGATGGATATTAACACATTTTTAGATTAGAAATACATTGCATGAGAAAAGAGACATCTTTATTTACAGTGTTGACAGCTGAGTAGGGTTGTAGTTAGGCATGAGTTGAATTAGCTACAAATCATATTTTTATAGAGTATGATGTTAGAAGAAAATGAGGATTTTAGAAGAGAAAAAATGATTGGAGGGAAAAAATAGTGAAATAGAAATGCTACTTAAACAGGTATATAGTCAGTTACTGTAAGCTAGGCAGTGAGCTGGGAAGAGGAAATAAGGCATAGTGAAAAGAGGAAAAGGTGTTAGTGGGGAGAAAAATGGGATGGACAATTAGTGGGTAAGACTGAGAACAGAGACAGGAAAGTGTATGAAGAGGTTAGACAGGATGGGAGAATGAGCATAGCCAGGAGGATGTTAGCTGCTGGTTTAGCTTGATTTTAAAACGTGTTGTGTAGTATAGCTTTGGGCAGTTTGTATGGAGTTCCATTATTTAGTGAAGTAGGAAGAGTGCAGTGAGTGTCCTACAGAGTTGTAACATGTAGGCATGGAAACAAGTTATTTGTTACTAGATCTCAGGCTTCTTGGTGGAGAGCAGTGCTTGAAGATGATTTGTGGAGATGGGCAGGCATGGGGTTTGTAAATAAGTTCATATGCAATCTATAGTTGATATTAGGTGAGGTGGTTGGGCAGTAATGGCCGTTGTATTTCCTTTAGTGCAGTACAGTGATGAGTATGTTGGGCTGAGTTAAATGCAAGTTTGGCTATCTTGTGGCTCGTTTCCAATTAATTTTTTGGTATAGACTGGAGGTTGTTAGTATAGGTGATGTGCACAGTACAGAAGGGAGAAGGTGGGAAATGGCAAGAGATCTTCTTGAGCAGTTAGTAAGGTAAGTTGTATTGTAGTGAGTAAAGAAGTCTAGTTTTAGATACGTTTTTGGTTTTGTTGATTAGAGTGGGAACTATGTAAGTCATATTTTAAATTATTGTATATAATGACTCCTAATAGTTTAGTACTGGATACTTCGTCCATTACAGTGCTATTTGTAGAGGTGATGCTAAAGGATTGTGTGTTTGAGTTTGTGGTAAACTGCATTAACTTTGCTTTTCAGTATTTAGGAGTAGTTGGCGGTCAGTTATCCATGTTTCAACTGAAGAGAAAGACTCTTGAGTTATTTGCTGGAGCTGCATGAGGTTTGGGGCGGAGCATATGAGAGCAACATCGTCAGCATACTCGACTAAGGAGATATGATTGTTGGCCCTGTGAAGGTTGTTTTTAAACATGTCAAAACAAAGCAATCCTAGAAGTGAACCCTGTGACACTCCAGTGGAGACAGGTAGGCAAGATGAGAGGTCATGTTTCCATTTAACAGCCTGGTGTCTGTTAGAAAGATAGCTGTGAAACCAGGAATAGGATAAGTCTGATAGAGAGAGAGGGAGGATAGTTCTTGCAGAAGGAGTTGGTGTGATACAGTGTCAAAAACATTAGACATGTCAAGGAAGAGGAAAGTAGCTAGGTTGCTGTTGTTTTGTATTGAATTTATCGTTTTCATGAAACTACTCAGGGCAGTTGTTGTGCTGTGGGGTAGGCCGAAGCCATGCTGTGTTGATGGAAAGGAGATTGTTGTTATTTAGATAAGTTAGTAGTTGAGAATGAATACATTTCACAAGAACTTTGGATAGTAGTGGAAAAATTGCAATTGGTTGGTAGTTGGAAAGGTCAGTTTTATTTCCACCGTTGTGTAGTGGAATTATGTGAGATTTTTCCAAGATATATTGGATGCAGAACTCAGTGATAGACCTATTTATTAATCTAGAAATTGAATGTGGTATGGAATCAACTGCTAGTTTCAGATATTCAGGAGGTAATATGTTACCAGCAGCAGTTGAGTTTTTTAATTTGTGGAGAAGTTTTTTTATATTATAAGTAGGTAATGGTTGCATTGAAAAGGAAGAGAGGTTTTTGAGTAAGGGAAGTAGTGGTTTGCTCTTGAGGAGAGACAGGATAGACTGAGTGAGGTGATTATCGAAATGGGTGAGTATGGAGTCAGTTTTATTGGTGATGGTTGGGGATGGCGTGGCGGTCTGAACAGGGTATAGGTGTCTATCCAGGATTGTCCAGAACTGTTTGATTATGCTGTTGTTTTTCCATAGGTTTTGAAAGTATTTAGCTTTCTGAGAATTAGATTTTTTTTTTGGTTGATTATGATTTCTTCTTCTTCTTCTTCTTCTTCTTCTTCTTCTTCTTCTTCTTCTTCTTTCGGCTGCTCCCATTTGGGGTTGCCACAGTGGATCATCTGTTTCCATTTCTTCCTGTCCTCTGCATCTTGCTCTGTAACACCAACCACCTGCATGTCCTCTCTCACCGCATCCATGAACCTTATCTTAGGCCTTCATCTTTTCCTGTTACCTGGCAGCTTCATCCTTAGCATCTTTTTCCCAATTTATTTATTTATTTATTATTTATTTATTTTACATTTGTTTACCGGGCTAGTCTAGCTGGATACATGTCCATTTTCAGTAGAGGCCCGGGGAGAAAAGCTCCAAGCAGAAGGTACAGATAACATAATAGATGCTAAGACAATAAAAATTACTATAGGCTTTACATATATTTGAAATAGAGATAAAAATAAAACAATTGGCTATACATGTAGTTGAAATAGAGAATAAAAATACAACAATTGGCTTTACACACTATATAAAACAGGCACAGAACTTAAGTAAATAATCTCACATGCTTCAATTGCAATTGTCGTCCTAGAGGGAAGTGGTGGAATTCTGGGGTGGTACAGGCCTGGACTTTTGTTAGTCAGGTTAGGTACAGGGGCACAGCCAGTGTGACTTGAGGAATTCTTTGAGGTGTTTTTGAATTGGTTGAGTGAGGTAATAATTCTTAGGCTGGTTGGGAGGGAGTTCCAAAGCCTACCAATGGAGTTGGTGTAGAGAGCATCACCTCCAGAGTTATTAGATTTGCCGGTTTGTACCGGACAGTTTTAGAAGATCTGAGGCTGGTTAGGTTGGAGTAGGGGGTAAGTATTTTATTAAGTGAGGGGTGTTGTCTGGTTGGTTAATTATCTTAAATGCCTCAGTGAGTTGGTTGATTTTGAGAATATTGGGCAGTTCTAACCATTCAAGTGCCTTTAGATTTAGGCAGTGGTGGGTTCGATAAGGCGTCCCTGTTATGAATCTGGCTATATGGTTATAAGCTGTAGAAAGTTTATTTAGCTCAGTCTTGTTGAGGAATGAAAATATTGGGGAGGCATAAAGGAGGGTTGAAAGGAGATGGGTGCGAGCTATAGTTAGTTTGGTGTGTGGGGTTAGGAAGTTATTTATTCTGTACATGGAGCCTAGTTTCTTATTGACAGAGTTAATGGTTAAGCTGATGTGTATGTCAAATTTGAGCTTATGGTCGATGGTCACACCAAGTAGTTTGGTGTGGGAGACAGGCTCTATGATGGTTCCATTGGTAGAGATCACGTGGAAAGTAGGGTTGTTGGCGTTTGGAGGTTCTTTACCTTGGCTGATGGATGCAGAGGGAAAAAATAGCAGTAACTTGGTTTTAGTAGGATTTAGTAAGAGTTTTAAATCTGAGAACCATTTTTCAACTATAGTAAAGCACTGCTGGGTTGAAACTTGGAGTTTGGTGAGGGAGATGTCTGAGCAGATCAGGGTGGAGTCATCTGCATATTGAATACAAGAGGTTCTAGGGATGACTGAGTGAAGATCATTTATAAAGACAGAGAAGAGAAGGGGACCAAGTATAGAGCCTTGGGGAACACCGATGTTATTTGGGAGTAGATCGGATAGCTTGTTTTGCCATTGGACGGCTTGTTTTCTACCAGTGAGGTAAGCATTGAACCAGCTGATAGCGAGGTTACTAAGACGTAGTGTTTTCAAGGTGTGGAGCAGGAGTTGGTGATTGACCATATCGAAGGCTTTTGACAAGTCAAGAAAGAGAGCGGAGGATATTAATTTGTTGTTACGGTTGCTGTTGAGTGAGTCCACGAAAGAGAGAAGGGCAGTGGTTGTGCTATGATGGGGGCGAAAACCATGCTGGGTGTGGGACAATAGACTATTTAGGGTGAGGTAGTTTATGAGCTGTTTATGAACACACCGTTCCATAATTTTGGCTAGTGGAGACAGTATAGCAATGGGTCTGTAGTTAGATATGTCTGTAGAGGTCCCGCCTTTGTGAAGAGGGATGATATAGGAAATTTTCCAAATAGAGGGAATGGTAGCTTCAGCTATGGTTCTGTTAATCAAGATTGATATGGGGTATGCTATGGCATCTGATGCGATTTGTAAGTAGTCTGTTGGGAGTTGGTCCGCCGCCAGGGTGGTTGGTTTGAGCTTTTTCAGAAGGGTACGTATATAGGAGGTGGATATTGGCTGTAAGTTAAAGGAGGGGTGGTCTTGGTCATTAGTTAGGGTTGCTGGTGGGGGGGTAGAAGAAAGTTGACTGGCTAGTGATTGAATAGTCTCGGTAAAAAAAGAGTTAAAGGTGTTGGCTATTAAGCACATGTCCAAACCAACGTAATCTTGCCTCTCTGGCTTTGTCTCCAAACCTTCCAACCTGAGCTGACCCTCTAATATACTTATTCCTAATCCTGTCCACCCTCATCACACCCAGTGCAAATCTCAACATCTTTAACTCTGCCACGTCTGGCTCTGACTCCTGCCTTTTTGTCAATGTCACTGTCTCCAACCCGTATAACATAGCTGGTCTCACTACCCTCTTGTAGACCTTCCCTTTCACTCTTACTGGTACTTGTCTGTCACAAATCACTCCTGACACTCTTCTCCACCCACTCCATCCTGCCTGTACTGTCTTCTTCACCTTTCTTCCCCACTCACCATTACTCTAAACTGTTGATCCCAAGTATTTAAACTCATCCACCTTCGCCATCTCTACTTCCTGCATCCTCACCATTCCTCTATCCTCCCTCTCATTCACACACATATATTTTGTCTTAGTCCTGCTGACCTTCATTCCTCTTCTCTATAGAGCATATCTCCACCTCTCCAGGGTGTCCTCCACCTGTTCACTACTCTCACTACAGATCACAGTGTCATCTGCAAACATCATTGTCCACGGGGACTCCTGTCTGATCTCATCTGTCAACCTGTCCATCACCATTGCAAATAAGAAAAGGCTCAGAGCTGATCCTTGATGTAATCCCACCTCCACCTTAAATGCATCCATCACTCCCACCGCAGACCTCATCGCTGTGACACTACCCTCGTACATATCCTGTACCACTCTTAGATACTTCTATGACACTCTTGACATCCTCATACAATACCACAACTCATCTCTAGGTACCCTGTCACAGGCTTTCTCTAAGTCCACAAAGACACAATGCAACTCCTTCTGACCTTCTCTGTACTTCTCCATCAAGACTCTCAGAGCAAACATCACATCTGTAGTGCTCTTACCCGGCATGAAACCATACTGCTGATCACTAATCATCACGTCCCTTCTTAACCTAGCTTCCACTACTCTTTCCCATAACTTCATGCTGTGACTGAACAATTTAATCCCTTTGTAGTTACTACAGCTCTGCACATCACCCTTATTCTTAAAAATCAGTACCAAAACACATTTTCTCCATTCCTCAGGCATCCTCTCACTTTCCAAGATTTCAGTAAACAATCTAGTTAAAAACTCCACTGCCATTTCACCTAAACACCTCCATGCTTCCACACGTATGTCATCTGGACCAACAGCCTTTCCATTCTTTATCCTCTTCATAGCTATCCTTACTTCCTCCTTGCTAATCCACTGCACTTCATGATTCACTATTCGCACATCATCCAACCTTCTCTCCCTCTCATTCTCTTCATCCATCAGCCCCTCAGAATAGTCGTTCCATCTGCTCAACACACTCTCCTTACTTATAAGTATGTTTCCCTCATTATCCTTTATCACCTCTACGTGCTGCACAGCTTTACTAGCTCAGTCCCTCTGTCTAGCCAATCAGTACAGGTTATTTTCTCCCTCTTTAGTGTCCAACCTTTCATGCAACTCTTCATATGCCTTATCCTTAGCCTTCACCACCTCTCTCTTTGCCATGCACCTCATCTCCTTATACTCTTGTCTACTTTCTTCATCTCTCTGACAATCCCACTTCTTCTTCGCCAACCTCTTTCTCTGTATACTCTCCTGTACTTCTTCATTCCACCACCAGGTCTCCTTGTCCTCCTCCCTCTTTCCAGATGTCACACCAAGCACCTTTCTAGCCATCTCCCTTACTAGCTCTGATGTAGTTACCCAGCTATTCGGTAACTCTTCACTGCCACCCAGTGCCTGTCTTAACTCTTCCCTGTTGTGTTTTGTTTCTGTGCCATGTTTTCCAGACTTTGTCTCTGTTTTTCATAAATAGTATGATATCTTTAGAGAGACAGAGGCAGGCTGATTTTTACTCTTTTGTTACTAACAGGAGCTAGTTTATTGAAGATGGTAAGGAAAATGTTGCTGAATTTGCTCACAGCTACTTCTGGTGGTAAAAATTGTAAAGAGTTCCAGTTGTACTTGTGTGGGTAATCTGTGAAGATGTCTTTGTTGAAGGAATTGAGTTTATGCACTTGAGTCAAAAACTATGTGTTTATTGTTGTGACTGATATGTCTGACAGCTAAGGTAGGTACGTGGTTACTGATGGTATTAGCAAGATCTCCAGTAGTGTTGAATTTTGAGGGAGAGTTAGAAAAGATCCAGTACATGATTGACTTCTTGTTACTGTGCTTGTCAGTTCTGGTTGGAGAGGTGATTAGCTTAGAAAAGGCAAAGTGATTAATGACTAAAGAGGGAGGGATGGAGTTAATGAGTGTATGATGGTTTCATTATTTATGCTGTGAGAATTCTAGTCTAGGATGTCTTCTGGAATAGGTATGTTATTTGCCAGGGGGAATGTATATTGCTATAATACAAATGATCTTATAATTGTTTAGTTGAAGAAGTGAGATAAATATTTCACTGGTTTTGAAACTGAGAGACATCGGTAGAGGCATTTGGCAAGTTTTAGGGTATAGCTACAGAAGATGGCAATACCTCCAGCTTTCTTATTTTGCCAATCATTTCTTAGAATGTTATAACCTGTGGGAAGAATTTATTCATCATCTGTGTGATATTTTAACTAGGTTTTGGTTGTTACATATACTTCTGGTGTGTGTGTGTGTGTGTGTGTGTGTGTGTGTGTGTGTGTGTGTGTGTGTGTGTGTGTGTGTGTGTAGGGGGGGTTGGTATGTGTGCATGAAGGGCTGGAATTTTGTTGTAGATACTGCACAAGTTTAGATTCATGAAGTACAGGTCATTGTGTTGTTTGATGGAAGGAAGATGGGTTTGGGTGCGAAGGGTAGACTGATAATTTGTTGCATGGTTTGATAAGGGTGATATATGGTATGGCCATTTTCTGTATTTGCCTTTAGTGTTATGGTCACAAATGTAGGGTTGATGTATTTTGCATGTATTTCATGCAGGACAGGGGTGTGGTAGGGTAAATAATGGGTGAAATCACATGGAAACAGCATATGAACTTAGAGGAGTGATGCACTGAGCTGGAGCAGGTAGAGATTATATGGTGAAGCTTAATGTGGTAGGAAGACACCAGTCAACAGTGGCGTCCCACAGGATCCTGTGCTAGGACTTCTGTTTGGTACCTACTTTTCTGAAGTAAAAACCAATATCAAATGACTTTAGCTGACTAAGTTTACAGAATACTGCAACCTAGGAGCAGTCATTGAATCCCCAACTGACTTAGCCTTCATGTAGGAACATTTGTCTCAAATACATACTGTAAATAGTATCAAAAACATGGTCTGAAAATAAATGCCAAAAAAGTCATTATTGTGTCCTTTAGAAAGTCATCTACCACAGAGAACTACCACATTGACAATATGCTCCTAAGAGCTAACCCATTTGTTTTGGATCTTGGAACGTATGTGGACAGTGACCTAACTTTTGACCAATGTGTGTTTATTGTTGTAAGAAAGTCCTTCTATACTGCACAGCCTATAAACAAGGGGATTGTGTCTAGATCTAGGGATGTCATTGTCTCCTTTTACTCGGCCCTCATTAGGCAGTCATTGAACATAATGCCCCTTTGGCATATATCTCAGGCAGATGAAACAATTGGAATGCTCACAAAGATACTTTACTAAAAGGATATAAGGCCTAAATATTATGTCCTACATGGACCGACTCAAAGCCCTGTCACTACACTTGGCATCCTACAGACTGCTAAGAGGTGACCTGTGTCTGGGATATATGTTTTTGGTGGGTGGAGTTAGGATAGCATAAGTTTTATAGAGGTGCAGGTGGGTGGGAATTAGGGATGGGTTAGGGTAGGAGAGCATAGTGAGCCCAAGCATAGCAAGGGCAAATAAAGCAGGTTGGACCTGTCTATGACTTCATCTTAAGACAAACAAAAACTATCAGCAGAGTTGTATACGCAATCAGGTAATATGGAATTAAGCATCTAGTTGGCAGAAATTATAGTCTTAGTGAGGGTAGTTCAGTTGTAATTGGGGCACTTACTAACCATAGTTGGAGAATACACTGTGTTAAGAGACAGACACTGCATATGACTACTAGACAGAGTAGAATTTTAGCACCTAATAGTGGCAGAGCAGAGCTTCATAAGCAGTGAATGGAAGTAATCCTTAGGTCAAGAGGAGATAAGATGTCTATAAAACAACAGTACTGGGTGCCCAAGATGGAGCCCAATCCATGGGGAGGTACAACAAATGAGTAACCCCCACAACTGTTGAAATTGAGCAGTAATGAGCTACATATGAAGACTGATGTACAGCTACTGTGCTAGTGGGATGGATGTTAATAATAGTTAACAGAAAAGGTAGCTTTGCAAGAAGAGGTAGATTTACGATAAAGACAATAGATCGGTGGTGAAACTAAAAGTTGGGCAGAAGAGAAAATTATCAGTTAATGGGTGGCAAGGGGTGCTTCAGACTACATCTGTAGGGCCAGTGTGCATGCCTCACCGGGCTTAATAACTGCAGGAAATTAAATGTCCCTTAAAGTTTCTTGGGGCATACCAGCTAGTGCAGATACTACAAACTCAGATGTTTAGAACCAAAAATAGATGGAGACATGGGGCACAGGTAAACTGCTTGTCCACTGAGCTGGAATCTCTTGCTAGTGTTGCTTGGGAAAAATGCTTGGTCTCACAAATAGTATGCAATTCGGAGAGCATGTCAGATGTTTTAATCTAGTTGAATTGCCAGAGGTCAGCATTAATTAATTATTAGTATACACACTGATTCTTGGACTCTTCTGGGTTAATCATAATCTTCCTTGTTTGTGTTGGGACCTCACCTAATATTATACCAAGAAGCACATTTGTGAGCATGGCAACACAGGGAGACAGGGAAATGCATTCACTTCTATTGTATAAAGGTCCGTATCTTAATAATAATATTTTTTCATTGATATTATCAAAGTGCATAGTCACTATTTTGCTGCCATGCTGTTACATAAGATTCCCCTGTGTATAGTGTATTTTGCCGTAAATAAGTTTAAGCAATATAACTTTCAATTATATTACACTTATACCTAGATTTGTTTGGAGCTATGTCTTTGGTTTGTATAGATTTTATTGTGAGAACTCACTGGGTCAGCAGCATTGAACCCACTTCATGCCTTATATTAGTTCCTGTCTCACAGAGAAGAATACTAGACTAGCACAGCAAACACCACAAACCATATCTGTCATGCTTTCCCCCCACAGCCGTATTTTCTGCTCTTTTGTCAGAAGATGCCATTGCATTCAACATAAAACTGCCTTACTTTAGCAGTGGGTCTATAATATAGTCGAAGTTTCAAAACTTCGAACCTCACATGAGCGAACTCATATGAGCGAAGTTTGAAACATCGACTATATAATACAATTTTTAAAAAAAACTTACCTTACTGCTCTGAGCAAGCCCCCCTGCACCCTCCACACCCCTCTACTTAAATATACCAACTCCGAGAATGCACTTCAGTGCAGAAAGGGAAAATTTCTCATTCTGCCCATAAAAAGCCATTGACTTTCACCTTCGACCTTTCCAACATTTGATCATATGATTTTGACCATCTATGATTCAAACATTGGAACGGTCGCTCATCTAATATAGACCCTTAGCAGCCAGCATGGGAGTTGGCATGATGTCCTATACAGGACATATAGTTCCCCTTGGTATAATTACCATGTGGGAATACTACAGAATCATCATTACATTTCTAGACCACAGTCCTGAAACTGAAATAACCCTAAATCAAAGTAATCTGAAACACTGCTGAGTCTGAACCTGAGTAATGCCTAACATTGCATATGCATGGGGCACAGGCTCCTTGTACACCTATATGCTGAGATCTTGATAAGTAATTATTCTCCCTCTGAGGCTGCATAACCTCAAAGGTTAGTGCAGCACATGAGCTCATCTGAAACCGGGTATTTGTACTAATCTCTAAAACCATGAGACCTTGGGATTAGTATAATTATGGTGTATGTGTGGGGGGCAGCTTGTCACAGTAAGGGGAGTGGAGGGCTTATGCCTCTCCAAAAACATGAAATTAGCGATCATGAGTAATGAAAATGTTATTGCTTATCAACTTTATGTACCACTGTTTGTGAACTTTAGTCTGTAATAGTGTTCCATTTGTGATACTATGCTTCAGGTATTTTCAGTTTTACCATTTTTTTCTCAGGATGTCATGCTTCAGTGAGCTGTTGTTTAGGATTTTATAGCACTCTCTTACCATGCATGGATTATCACTGAAAACTAGGTTACTGATGTCTCAGAAAAAAAGCCACCTAGTCTGCAAAATGAAATAAATATATAACCAATGCCGGTCATAAACTGCAGTTCTTGTAACTAATGATAAAAGATCAAGGAGCCTCACAAAGCTAACATTTCACCTGATTGACACAGAAGATAATATCTTAACTTTACTAATTCATGGAGGTGGCAAGAATATCAAATCTTTTGCAGGTCAAGGAAACTACTTTCTATTTTTGTGACTTCCATGAGCCCTCCCTAGTGCAGTCTACTGCAGATATAACTCTTCTAATTTATGCCATCTTCACTGTTTTGTTATTGAACCAGATAGGACAGGCATCTGCAGAATGAGGCTCTTATATTTTATGACTATGTGAGGAATGAGCCTGCAGCCACAATTTAAATGAGTCAAATTTCATATATCTTGGTGGGCTTCCCTGTGGAAAAGCATAGTCAAATCAAGTCTCTAGTGAAACATCCTCTCCTATTACTGAAAAAAAATGAAGTGGTGTTAGAAGTCAGCATGATTTTATTTATTTGCAAGGGTATGGTAAAGCAAAAATGTGATACATTTACCCATTATAAATAGCAATGAGGTCATACCATCCCCCGAATATCAAACAGATGCTTTACACCACAAATAAATGGACCAAATTAAAATGCTTTTGGTTCTTATGTAACAAGAACATGTTAAGATAAATATGTCTTTTTCTCAGTTAATATACAAAAGAAAAAAAAAAAAACTTGTCTGCTCTATAAGAGGTCCAATACTTGGAAAACGTAAACAATTTGACCTGCAGGAATGTTTCCAGGAATGAGGGAGGATGTGTACATTAGCCCAGCTGTAGCTGAATTAGAGCATACGTCAAAACACTGCAGGAGAGCAAGCTACCCTAATGGAAATTAATTCCAGATTTGGGTCAAGCAAAGAAGAAACAAAAGGCCATAAAAAGTGTACTTCCTAGGCAAAGAAACAATATAAAATGTGCATCCCTATGAAAGTTACAAGCCTGCTTGCATTTATTTGTGGCTTATGTCATCAGTCATGCTGCTTTGTAAATCCTAAACTTCTCAAAGGAATATATTACCTTTCATGGTAATAAGCATCACTAGTCCATTTTTACGCACCACACCCCTAATGCTTTCCTGTCCATTGACTGTACAGCTGTATCAGTCTAAGAGACATTTTATAAGAAAACAGCAAGGCATGAAAATGACAGATCATAATTTCTGTGACTGATTATGAGAGGTATGCACATAAGCAAGCATTATATTTAAGACTGAGAAGACAACAGCACAGGTGTGTGTAGACATAGTCTATATGCTGCAAATCTGTGTGTTAAATTCACCAAAAAATGTATATGTAGGAAAGAGATCGGATGCAAGCGATAATGCTCCACAGAACTGATGCTATAGGGCAATATCAAACCTTGAGTGGTGTTCTGACACCTGATTGCATAGATGGAAGGCTTTATTATCACTCGAACCTCTGGTATGATCCACTACTGTCCATCCCATATTGTATTAAGATAATTTAGAAAACTGGCTATGGTATAGTTACTGTGTTACAAATATTACATGCCTGCTCATGTTGTTCCTGTCATGAGTGTGCATTTATGTGTGTGTGTGTGTGTGTGTGTGTGTGTGTGTGTGTGTGTGTGTGTGTGTGTGTGTGTGTGTGTGTGTGTGTGCATACTCACACAGCTTCAGATATGGCTTCTTCCAGTTCAGTTTGAGTGTCAGAGACAGACTCTCCTGGGAGTACTGAAAATAACAACACTGCAGCAACTTTATGGTAGGTGACCAGTTTGTTTTAAGTATAGGCAGCAATGTATGGAGGATTTACAGTGGCAGCATTACAGAGCAAAAAGAACCTGATACATCTGTGAAAGCTTAGTGTGCTATATACTTCTAACATTGAGAAACCAGAGTTGGTCAGTCAGTGGTTAAAATCAGATTGGTAGCTGAGGAGTTTGATGTGCTAGGCAACACAAACATACAGCGCTCCTTCTGCTGTCTATAAGTGATTATGGTCATTTAATGGGTAGCTTCCAAACTGTCACTTAACAATAGTGCAGAAAGTTGCTACCTTTGAAAATAAAGAACAGTTTGATAGTTCACAGGATATTATTCTCACAATTACTTACACATAGCAAAGATAACAGTTTACCAGTTTAGAAGTGGTCTGTAACTGATCTCAAGTACTTAATACAAATGTGTGAACTGTTAATTTGTTTTGTTTTTAAGGGTTACATTCCCAGGTCAGAGCCCCCTCATAAATTGACTCCCGTGGCAGTTACACTGTCTACCCCTCCCTCTTATGGTTCTGATTAAGATATATGTATGCTTCTGCAGTCATAGCAGTGCCTTTTACTCAATTCCATTAAGAATGGCAGGAGGTATTTGAATTCAAGGCAAATTCTCATTTATATAAGAGCATATCAAACAGGAACTGTAGGTATTTCTAGAAATATTGGTCCACTCTGAAACTGTTAATGCTTATTGAACAGAGACAGATGCACTGAAACGCTGCCAAAAGCACATGGACTTGTCATATTTGTTGGAAATACAAGTAATAGTGAGCACCTTTGGAGGAGGGTTGCTTAAACATTTACCAGTTATTGTTTGTATGTTAATATGGTTAAATCACCCAGTGATGAAGAAGCATAATGGTATTATTAAATGCATTTGTTAAAGGCATGGTTTGAATGTCATACGTAGGCACTTTAATTATTTAAGAGGTTCACTCTGCAGGTTAATGTAACCCTTTGAACTTTTCTGTGGCTAGTGAAGTCTATTATCTTTTATCTCATTTCGCAAAATTCAATAACCAGTTGTGACAGCTGTGGAAGACCAGGAAGTCTCCACTCAAAGGATGCATTCAGGTTTGTAAATCTTCCTCCCCATCTGCAGACTTCATGAACTGATCCTGAATCCTGTAAAACATACACACGCACACATTATATATATATATATATATATATATATATATATATATATATATATATATATATATATATTTATATATAAAACACATACACACACACACACACACACACACACACTTGCACATACAAGTGTGAGTGTGCAAGCACATGCACGCACACACACGCACACTCACAAGACTTGGCCAGCCTCTGTGAGCTATTACCTAAAGCTTAGATCTCTAAGGCCAACAAACTTGCAAGCATGATGCCTGCCTAACCCACCCCACAACATTTGTCTTCTTTTACCCTACCCTCGGACTCATTACAAAATGTACTACATCTTTGGCATTGATCATTTGTAATGTCTTCACATCTGAAAATATATATTTTTTCGTATAACATTTTTAAAACAATAACTATTTGTCTGCATCTTTGGCACATAATCTTCATTCCTACAGGTAAGAAGATAATCTGACAGGGGCAGTACTCATCCTATCCTCTTCAGATCATGTGTTATGGTCATTTTTTAGTAACACACTGCCTTTCAAGTAGGCATTCCATGGAACCAGTCAGATCTCTTGACATTTCTCCATTCATTCTCCATGAGCTTTAGTTTTACGTCTAGACGTCTGAGCTGCCTACTCAAGTCCCATTATTCTTGTATTGTACAGAGCTCTCTGCTTGGCATTTTAGGTATTACAGCTGTAGACATGCAAACAGGCAAGGCCACTACAGTTTAGACAACTTAAGCTGCTGACCAAACAGTTTAGAATGAGTTTATATTACTTCAATGAGTTTTCAGAAACTAAATTCATATGGTCAAGACCATATGATTGAGTTTCCGATAACTCAACCCCCCCCCCAAAAAAAAACAAAACTACATTTTTACAGGGGGGGCAAGCCCCCCTATGCCTTCCATGTAGGGGGCTATGTCCCCCACAACCTCAACAAATTACATATACCAACTCTGAAATTGCACCACAGTGGGAAAAAGGGTACAATTCCCCTTTGAAGCAGTTCTATAGATTGTGTTACAGTGGGGATCAGGAAATTTACCCTTTTCTGCAATGTAGTGCAATTGCAGAGTTAGTATATATATAATTTGCAAGGGGTGTGGGGGTGCATGGGACTTGTCCATCTGCAAAATCTTAGTTTTTTTTTTATTTTGAGTTTTCTGAAACTCAATCATATGGTCTTGACCATATGAATTGAAGGTTCCTTGAAATTTAGTTTAGTTTCTGAAAACTCAATGAAGTAATATAAACCCATTTAGAACAACCTTACATGCACAAAGACTTTTAACTGAATTACGGTTGTATGTTCTTTCTCTAGAGTACACATAGGTGCCAGTGTTTTTTTCTAAGTTTTTGAGAAGGGCAGCCAAACAGATATTATTCCTGTTTCTTATATGCATAAATACACAGTACTAAAATATTGATGCATAAATCTGGCCAGTCTGCTTGATTGTTGGGCTTAGCATTTCAGTGGCTGCATGCCCACTTGAATCTGTTATAAAAGTCTATATATAGAAAGCCAAAGTTTTATATTTTTCATTTTTTTTAGAGTTCCAAGTTCAAATTGTCATGATAAAGTTCATTGATTTAAGGCATGCATTAATTTGGGGTGCTGCCTACCCAGGGATATTGTTAGTGGATGTCCTGCTTCCATGAACATTATTGGTGGGATAACCAAATCACATCTTTAAGTAAAATCTATCACCTATAAGCATTAGTCATTTGTATATATTATATCTTGACATATAGGATTGTTTAGTTAATCTTCCTAGTTTTCAAAATTATCTACACAGACTTCCAATTTATACCAGAATAAATGTTGCTTATTTCAAAGTTCTTCTGATTCCTCTGACTTTGGGATATTGATTGGCATGCAGAAGGACTTGCTGGAATTTTGAATGCATGCTTCAGTCAAGGACAGGGCTCCAATTTTCAGTGGTATCCTCCCCTTACCGAGAACAATGCTTAGATTCATGAAAATGATAATTGCATTTACCCATCGACTGAGTAGCTGGTGTCATTCCAGGAGGTATGGCATATATCTCACTGGGAAGAGATGCTTTATTATCCCACTTGCTTTGCAAAGGATGGTCTGCACATCTTGTTCAAGGCCTTCCACATACTAGACAAAGCCTTTGCTGACTCCATCAAGCCTTTTATAGGCAGAGTTCATTTAATGAACATACCACCCTAACAAATCATATCATAACCTGACAACATCAGGATGGCCCATCCCAATGCCATGAATCTTAACAAGAAACTGACTAATTTGGAGGCACTTCTGTATTTAGAAAGAGTCCATGTTTGTGTAGACATTGATTCATGTTTCAAGTGTAATGAGAATACTTCATTCATGATAAGGTCCTTTGCCTATTACACCTTCAAGCACACTGGAAATATTGGAATTGTCTCAGTGTTCCTCAGGGATTTTATTTTTTTAAAGTGATAGCCGGTGAACCCCCAAACCCCACCTCACTCCATTAGGTCTTCAAACTCCAGCTTATTCTAGGTAAATCAGTCTTTCAACTTATAGCGTGTTACTGATCCCCTTTTATGGTATCTGCCAACAAGAACAGAACCACACTCCACTCTCCCATTAGTATCTGCTGAATCATTATAAAGTCTCCCTTCAGTGAGCATCTCTGCATCTCCCAAGACAAAGACAAATGGCTACCCATAAAACAAAGATAAAGCCAACTGTTAGGATTCTAATTCTTCAAAGTACTCCAATTCCAGACATACTCCCCTTTGCATCTAAACTTTATAAAAAAAAAATCATACAACCTGGGACACTACTCACAAGCCATACCAGCTCTCATTACCGTTAGAGTCAAACTACACACACTGTACATTTATTCTCCTCTCAGGCTCCTGCACTTTTGCAAGCTCTCTCCATTGATCTAAATGAAATTAACATACATTCCAAATTCAGAGTGTTAACTCAAAAAGCAGCTTCAACACAGCACATATCACCTAACACAACATCCAACACAGCACATATCACCTAACACAACATCCAACACAGCACATATCACCTAACACAACATCCCCTATCTCTTTTCCACTTTTCTTCTCCTCTCACAGAATTACTGAATACTGACCCACTTTAAAAGTAATGTAAATATTGTACATTATGCTCTGCTTGTTAGCTATAATATACATGTACATTTTTTTCTATGTAACTAATATGAACTACTCTGTTATTGCTTACATTTCTACCTTTTTTGTTTGTGAAATGTTTTGTATTTTACCTGAGCTGATTGTGAAACTGGTCACTGTCAGCACTCTAGCCTAGTAAATAAATACATCTATATATTTATATATATATATATATATATATATATATATATATATATATATATATATAATTTATTCCAGTTTGATAACCGTGGAGGTCCACTGGGCTCGGGGAGCCCATTTTCAGTGAAGGCCCGGGGAGAAAAGCTCCACGTAGTTACATGAATAATTACTAAGAAACTTTGCATTACTGACAAATAAACAGGTAGCATTCATAAAGAAACAAACAATTACAATTTTGTTTAGGTGTAAAAGACAGGCACATGGCCTTGAGGCTAGATTTTACAGTATATTTATATATGCATAATACAAATGAGCAAGGTTAGTTAGTTTTAGGTGAGAGGTTAACCAGGAATAAAAGTGGAGGAGACCTTGAGAGGTATAGGGTGAAGAGTACAGTTGCATTTCCTGTTTGGGTAAAGGTGAGAATGAAGAAGAGTTGTAAAGTTTTTAAGGTTATCGCAGCTCCTAAGAGTGGAGGGAAGAGCATTCCATTTTTTGGCTAAGGTGAAGGAAAGGAGAAGTTGACCAGCTGGGCACTTGGGTTTGTGGATGGTGATTAGGTTTTGGTGGGTAGATCTAAGTGTTCTATGGGGAGTATATGGTTGTAGGATATTGGATAGTGCAGGGCACTTGGTAGGTTGGAATAGTAGTCTATAGGCTGTTGTGATTTGGAGAAAGTCAAGTTGGTTATGGAGTTCAAGCATAGTTTAATGAGTGGGTCCACTTTGTAATTTCGAAATACTGAAATCTCAAAATTCAGTATTTCGAACCTACAAAGCCGCAGACTCATACTTTCGAAACCGGCAGAAGCACAAAATTCAAAATACTGAAGCTCGGATATTTTGAATTTCTGCTTCTGGCAGTACGGTGTGTGGATATTTGGGCTTAGTTTTGGTAAGTTTGTGTGTGTAAGTATGTTGGTTACTGGTTTAGTGTGTGTAAGTGTGTGTTGTGACTGTTATGTGTGTGTTTGAGGGACTGTAAGATGTGTGTGTGTGAGTTCCGTTTGTGTTTCTGTTTGTGCGATCCTGGAGTTAGAATATATAAGTAGGGGATATGTGAGGTGCACAGCCCCCCAAATGGGGGGTGCCGCGGGGCTTTCCCCCCTGCTTATACATAGTTTAGATGAGTTTGGTTGTACGACGGATTTGTGTGTATGTTTATGTGTGTTCTGTATGTGTAGCATAATTACGGGATTTTGAATTTTGCAGTTGTGTGTTTTCGAAGTTGTGAGTTGTGGTTGGTTTTTCAATTTTGTGGTTTCGAAATACTGAATTTTGAGATTTCAGTATTTCGAAATTACAAAGTGGACCCATATATATATATATATATATATATATATATATATATATATATATATATATATATATATACACACACACACACACACACACACACACACACACACACACACATACACACACACACACACACACACACACACACACACACACACACACACGCACACACACACACACACACACACACACACACACACACACACACACACACACACACACGAATAGCTCTACAAGATTATGAAAATTTGAAATGATCTCTGTAAGACATGGTTCTTTATTCCTTAAAGTCTTCAATTACTGTCTGTAGATTGGAGTATTTACACTTCTAACATTTGGTATGCACAATCCTCTCATCATGCAGACACTAAAATCTGGCCAAGCCCAAAATCTGGACAGCTAATTAGCACAAAATTTGCATATATGACAACATAACCCCTCCTACTTCCATTAGAATTGTGGAATATCATAAATCAGAAACACAAGCTTAAAAATCAGATTGACAAAATGAAAATGACACAAAACCTAAGGAGAACAAGCATGCTTTGTTAACACTAAACTTTTGGGAGGTGAAGATAGCTAGCTAGACCCGCTGGACAACACAGTCCTTTTGTCTCTTTTTAGCAGTGACCCAGGAGCAATGTCTGGTTAAGTGACTTGCCTAATGTCACACAGTAGGCAAATGAGTGCTGAGGGAATCAAACCATGTACCACTGGAATTACAGGCCACAACTTTAACCTCTGCGCCAACTGCCAGCCTAAGGTATAATGAGACATTAGTAAAGCCAAAGCAGTATACACGAAAGAAGTGAAAGAGATGACATGATATAATATGGATAACAGAATGATATGAGACCACTTTAAGGGGATGAGATCAAAGGAAAGATGAGAAGGAAAAAGAGGGAATGACTGAATAACTGGGGAGACTATGTTTAAAACAGATATGAGGAAGTTTTTGTTCAAAGAAAAGACCTTCCTTGTCTCATACCATGCTAGCACTCAGTCTTAACTATTCACAGGTCTTGGATTACAAATTATTTACTTCACCTGCTACTTACATGCTTCCCGGTTTATATGCACAAGATTAAGTCCTGCTTCTTCTGTAAAATAGGTCTAAATGTAAGTAATGCACTCATTCATATTGTTTAAAAACAGGTATCAGTTGTGCAGGCGACACACTAGTGCAGAAGGAACTTTACTGTAAAAAATTGATAAGTGCCCAGAAAATACATCCTTCGGCTTCAAAAATGCATCCTCTAACTTGACTAAATGTTGACTAAATGTTGCAAATAAAACATCTCAGACAACTGAGTTATGTCTAGTCTTCTCAGATAGCAGATCTAAGTTAAATGTCAGGTCACTTGGATAGCAGCTTTTCTGTAGCATCCAGTTAGTTTTCTGCCTAATACAGCCAGGAATTTGAGCTCCTGTTTAACTGTTATGCACAGGTTTGTATTAAGCACATGTCAAATAAATGGGAGTGATACTATGGCATGTGTTGTGATGTTCTTGTACTGTACTTTGGCACTTGATGCACATGGCAAGGTACGAGTGGTCATGGGGTTTCTAAATAATGAAGAGATAATATTTTTATTATGTATCCTAAGTTGTACATCTAAACAGGTAACAGATTGCTCATGGTAGCCTGAAATAAAATATCAGGATGATTAAATAATGCACATAAAACAGGAACCATTCCTGCATGGAACAGCCTTCTGTCACAAGACACACATCTAGTGTGGTGTACACATACCATGCATACATCTAAGGCAGTTTTAAACCTTGATACTTCATCCAACATAAGGAAGAGAGTGGCACTGAATCAAGAGGAATGGTGACAGTTGAAGCAATACCCCAACCACATATAGAAAATGGGAAAATGGAATTGCTGATGGCGATGATGATTTTTTTTTAATGGTGACAAGATAAATTCAGAATGATAATAGTTAATATATAGGTGCACTTGACAACAAATCAATTGTAAAAAGAACAATAACTTAAAGTAAATACTGTTATTTCTGGAGTGACAGCATATGCTTGTACATGTGTGTGAATGTGCATGTGCGTGTGCGTGTGCGTGTGTGTGTGTGTGTGTGTGTGTGTGTGTGTGTGTGTGTGTGTGTGTGTGTGTCTACGTGTGCTTGATCTCTTGGGTGGGAGGACTGTCTGCTTCTGTGCAATGCAATTTATTTTATTTTAGTTTATTTATTTTTTTATAGAAACACCCAAAGTATTTTTATGGTATCTGTGGGAAGTTCAAAGGCTTTGTTTTGGGGAAGACTCAGTGAGATAGAGTGCAAGAACATATGCACAAGGTTGGTTTCAAGTGCTGATTATCACATACCTTCACAACATAAATATTTATTTTCTATATTGCAACATGTCAAACTCTTTTATATAACTATAACCATAAACTGAATCTCATTACCTGATTTCTTTCCTAGGATAGGTTTGCTCAGTGCACTGAAAGCCTCACATCACAGAGATTAGTTCGACAGTTTCCATTTTAGTAAAACAAACAAAAGAAACACTGGCCCTACGGCCCTTTTGTTAAGCTTCATTTTGGCTATGATGTCACTATTAAAAGAATGACAGGAAAATAATGACAGATACAAAGAATATGCAGCAGGGAAATACAATTGTCCATTCATTTTGATTTTTATTTTCTGATTTTCATTGCTGAAAAATAGCTGAGTCATCCATCTATCCTATTGATAGTACACTGTGCTCTAGGCTATATTTTGCCACTCACCGTCTTCTGCAATCCTTTATATAAATGCATGCTTGCAAATATCTGTTCTGAATCTGACAGAGAGTTTTAGTAATAAGCAACAAATAAATGTGTAGTCATCTGTTCTGTAAAATGTGCCGATACCCATGGTGATGAAGTTGTTAGGAACCAGCTGAAATAATGCATAGGAAAGTTAGTATGATCTTCATTTACTGCATAAAATAACTAAAAACAAAATACCTAACATATCACCTGAAGATTTCATTCATTTTACAATATTTTGTGTCAGAGCCTCTGAGTTTCTAAGCTATTTCTGTTGTCAAAGTGGCAGCAAACTATGTTAAATCTGTTTTCTTGTTTTCTCAGCCTAACCTCCAGAATTAACATGTGCTTTTATTATTATATTTCTCAACCATTCAATATCATTTTATAACTAGTGAAAATGACTAAGTAAGCATAATGCAAAACAGTCCATGAGGTTACTCTGCAATTGCCAAATCCCCAGCCACTCACCTAGAAGTAATTGGAAATTAAAGTACTGCTGTAAATGGCATAAAATGTTCCTCAAGCTAGTTAAAACATTACAATTTAAATAATTAATGCACACTTGTTATCCCAGGATATATTGAAAGTACAGAGATGTAGCAGACAGTCTCCAAGGGTATAATCTTGCATCCGTTCATGCTGTAGGAATGCAGAAAAGAAAATTCAAACAAGTTGATCTATATATAGATAATATCCCAAGTAGTGGATTGCTAAAACAGAAAAACTAAACATTCTTATTTTAAAAAACTGAGCTGTTAACTCCAGAATAATTAAAATTCATAATGAAGATAGATTATACAGAGAACCCGTCAGTCCCCGCCACCCTCAACTCTATAAAACTTATTTCATTTGTTGTGTGTGTGTGTGTGTGTGTGTGTGTGTGTGTGTGTGTGTGTGTGTGTGTGTGTGTGTGTATGTGTGTGAGTGTGTGTGCATGTGCGTGTGCGTTTGTGTGTGTGTGTGTGTGTGTGTGTGTGTGTGTGTGTGTGTGTGTGTGCGTATGTGCAAAAGTAAATTTATAGAGAACTTCTGTTTTCATACAATGATTTCTCTTTTTTTTCTTTTCTGTGAATTGTAATCTGTTGGTCCCATGCTATAAGAAATTAAACTGCAATATTGACTTTTTTTTCTTTTTGAGACTGTATTATTAATTCACTTAATTAGAAGATAAAAATTGTAACACACTTACATAGCATTTATAAGTTAACACGCACTTTAGGGTCACTATATCGATGTGTTATTCATCTATATAATTATTGTTCAGCTGATGGCAGGGGTTTTTGAAAGATGACCATCCTTGATGTAGATTTTGATGTGGCTATTTTATAATTTGAAACAATGTGACTTTACTTCTATACATGTTTCATTAATAGTTCAATAGTTCAGCATTTCAGACTAAGCCGAATATTTAATGGGACATTTCTGCATTTCAAAACTGAGCTGTTGTATTACTAACAATAAAGATGGCAGCTTGTAAAATGAAAATAGCATTATATTAAGTATGACACATAGAGGATTACGAGCATGTCGACGATCATAACTGGATTATTATGTATTCGACACATGAATGCCAAGAAATTCATATTGAGAAGCTCGGAAGGTAAATCTTGGCATCCATGCCAAGAACACATAATAAAGGGTTATGACTAGAGGCACAGTCATCATTTTTTGTGGCGCATGGGGCTTTATCTGCTCCATCTACTACTTGTAACAGAAAAAAAATCACTAAGTGTTTTGCCAGCTTTCAAAGCCATAAAGCATTTAGTGAGTGCTGTCAGAAAGATGGTGTAAGCGATTCTGTTATGTTAGAAAAAGTCGGGGACACATTACTGGCACAGACAGCAGGCAGAAACAAATCTATTTTTTATTCTGCCATTGTTGTTTTCCGGTCAGTACTGGCATATTTATCTGCCTAGTCTGATCCTGGGCATTCTTAACATTTGTTAAGGTCCGGCCTCTCATTCTAGAAGTGCTTAACTGATCTACCTTTTTCTATATATTGGGGCGTAATCACCATGCTCCATGTATTGCATATTTATAATGCCCAGATTGAAAAAGCACACCTTAAAACTGGTCAGAACAGTTAGGCAGTGAAGAATATAATGTGTTATCTCCCAGTAAAGAAAGATGTACATAAGGCTCAAATTCCTCCTTCTCAGCAAGACATCCAGTATGTGGCACACTTGTAATTTAATATATCAAACTATTATCACAGATTCAAGTAAAAGTAACAAGGTAGAATATCGCATGATAATTAAGCGAGCAGTTAAAGACACTTACAAATTATATGTATTACTTTAAAGAACTAGCTTATTCCGAATGTCTGGTTTGATTTCCAAATAGTCTAATGAATGGTTAAACATATCATGAGGGGGCAATACATACAAAAAGTGCTTTTATGAAAATGATAGCAACTGTCGCCTATCAGATAACCTAGTAAAACTATTCAGGGATGTAATAGAAGACCATATCAAAAGAGAATTATAAACATGGCCTAGCTTACAAAACAGAGAGTAGTAATCAGATAAACATTAGCTTGATATAAGCTGTTACTGTCCTGCTACATAGTGTTATCACCCATAGACAGCAGTACACAAACACTTCTCATGAATATATAATTATTGAGGTTACATGCTGTTCTATAACACCTTGCAACTTAATGGAAATGTTCATGTTAAAATGAGCCATTAGCCTCAACATTCTAAGATGGGGTAATGTCTGGCTATAAATAGTAGGTCACTAGGGAGCTTGGCATATGTCAGGTAATGAAATGTATTTTAAGTAAAATCAGAATATAAAACCTGAGCGTCCAAGGTGATTGCATCTAAAGCCTTGTTGCTCTTCTCTATATAGTATGTGCACCAAAAGTGAATGGAACACATAATATGGTGGTACACAGTGATGAGCCATTTATACAGCTCAGCATTCAGCAGAGTGGCCAGAATGTTTGTGTCTTTCGGCTTTTCCCAGTTAGGGATTGCCACAGTGGAACTCCGGTCCGCTAATGATTGGTAGTGGATTTTTACGTACCAGGTTACCAGCCCTGACACACAACCTTCAACGAAGGCACGTCCCATTCACATATGCCTCCACACAGAAAATGCTCTAGCTGAGAATCGAATGGGACAATATCTTGCTATGAGGCGACAACGCTACCACAGCATCACCACCGCAATCAGCAGAGTGGCCAAAATGATTTGCTGAATTTGGGGTGTGGGAGTGAACTCACTAAGTGCAAAGAGCATTCACTGAAAGGAAAACTTTTTACGCATAGTCATATATACATTTTTTAAAATTCTTGCTCACCATATTTCCTTGTGCTTAGTTAGAACTATTTCTTGGGTTAAGTAGAAACTTGTTTTTTTAATAATCTCACTCAGAATTATAAAGTAAAAGAAAACAGTGTGTAAAAAAGAAGCAGCAATTTTAAACCTGGGCACAATTATATATATTAAATACAAGTATGTAGAGTTAATCCACAGTTTATTGAACTGAATAATAAAATGAGTGAATGGTCAGAGTTCTTAACAGAGGACGTAGGCTGATAGTCTTAAGATAAGTAGATTTCACAACAAATTTTACTTTTATGGAATAGATGAAGCAGATTTTGTATTTACTTGGCCATTTTAAACCACACATCTGATCATTCAGTAATATTCCTGAGATATTCAGATTTCCACTTTCATGATCCTCACTTTGTCATTGTGAAGGTTTGCTGTGAATCATCACAGCATAGGTGTAAGAGTATCCATAAACATTAGCCCATCTACTACTTATGCGATTACAGTCAGTTCCACCCAGACCTCACTTGCTGCGGTGTTCTGGTACTTTCACTTACAATTTTGTCTCTGTGAAGTAGTATGAATCAATCTCAGCTGAGCACAATCAGTTTTGCTGCCCACCGTTCATGAGTTTTTTTTTAATATTCTTCACAGAATTTTTAATGGCTACACCTCAACTTCCAATGGTTTCTGACAGTGAGACATAGGGCTGTGACTGAAATCCAAAACTGGTGGCATCCACATCAAAATAAACTTTACTTAGATATCACACTTCTGCTGTTCACATTTTATAACTCAAGGTTTGTATGAAGCATACATACATAAAACTAGAGCATGTATATGAAGAAAAGTACATTGACTATTCTTTGTACTTTAATGATATGCTTAGCTCTGCAGTAATTAATGTATGAGGCTTTACTAATTAATTGACATGTTATGGTACATTTAAAAATATCTTGCTACTCATATGTCATATTTATTTATTTATTCATTTGGCAACATTTGTTAACCGGGTTAGTCCGACTGGGCAAAAGCACTTTTCAGTGGAGGGCTTAGGAGAAAAGCTCCAAACATATAGAAGATAAATTGCAATACACTTTATAATAACAAAAAAAGAAAAAAAGTTACAATCAAATAGCATAGTAGAAATTAACACTGATTACAATCAAGGTTATCAGAGACCAAAATAGAAAATGCCTATGTATGTTGTAGTAACCCATAGTTACGAGTGAGCTCAGGATGAAAATAATGAGGGAAAACAGAGAAGGCAGATTAATGGCAGAGCAAGGCCAAGGCCAAGACTTTATTAGGTTGTCCTTGATATATTTTTTGAAGTTATAAATGTTAGCAATAGTTCTTAAGCATAGAGGTAGTTTATTCTAAGCTTTAATTATGAAGTGATTGTAGAGAAGTTTGCCTATGTTTTTGTTAGGCTTGTGAATTTCTAAGAAGTGAAGATCAGAGCTTCGGAGAGTACGTTTTGGAGAGTAGGGAGAGATGAGGGTTAAGAGAGCAGGACAGGAGGAGGGTCTGATTAGGATGGAGTGAGTAGGTGTAGCTGAAGAAGAAGGAGTTGTTGCTGGAATTCAAGCCATTGCAGGTTTTTTAATGCTATGCAGTGGTGGGAGCAGTAGGGGAGATTGGCAGCAAATCTAGCAATTTTATTATAAGTGTTTTCAAGTTTAAGAGACAGACTGGATTGTATGTTGGTGGGGATAGGTGCAACGTACAATAGGATGGGGGCAGTAGGAAGGCCTGAGCTAGAGAATGTTTAGCTTCATTAGTGAGATATTTTTTGTGCCTATATAACATCCCTAGTTTTTGGTGGGTCATTTTGATAGTCTGTTGAGTGTGGATGTTGAATTGAAGTTGGTCATTGATAGTTACATCAAGCAGATTTGTAAGTGGTTCGATAGAGATAACTGTGTTATTTAGTGAGGTGACAGTGAATGCATTTTTGTGCTTTTGCAGAGATTTTGGAAGGAAGAGTAAAAGTTTAGTTTTTTTTAGGGTTGAGTAGGAGTTGATTATTGGTTAGCCAGTTTGTTCCACTGAGAGGGGTGATTCTTGGGTATGGGTAAGAAGGTGGGAGAGATTGACAGAACAGGAGATAATTGCAGAGTCATCTGTGTATTGTATTAAAGAGGAGTGAGGGCAGGATGTATAGAGGTTATTAGTGAAAACATTAAAAAGCAAAGGGTCCAAGAATGGAACCCTGAGGAAACCCAGTTTGAAGAGGAAGGAAGGGAGAGGAGGCAGAGAGCCATCTGATGGATTAAAATCTGTTGGAAAGGTAGCTGGAGAACCATTGATGTGGTGTTGGAGAGATTAAGGCAAGTAAGTTTAGATAGAACTAGTTTGTGGGAGACAGTATCAAAGGCTTTTGAGAGGTTGAGGAAAAGATACCTTTATATAGGAGACTAGCTTGTTGTTGTCACGAGATTTTACAATGGTCTGTGTAAAAGAAATGAGTACTGTAGAAGGGCTGTGATGGTGGTGAAAACCATGTTGGGTAGAGGTTAAGAGGTTTTCCTTTAAAAGATGATCAAGAAGCTGTTTATGAATGTATTTTTCAAGCATTTTTGATAGGGGTGATAGCATTGCAATAGGTCTGAAATTAGTGGGGTTGGAAGAGTTACCGCCTTTGTGCAGAAGGTAAGACATAGAATTTCTTCTAGATTGTATGAACTGTGCATTCTTGGATATATCTATTGATTAAAATAGAGACAGGATAGGCAATAGATTTAGCAGCAAGCTTGAGGAAAAGTGGAGGTAGGTTGTCAGTGGAAGGAGATCCTGGTTTAAGTTTGCTGAGAAGTGATCTAATATTAGCAGTAGGGAAGGGCTTAAGAAAGAAGAGGGGAGTGTGGGTAGAAGGTGTGGGATTGGTAGTGGGGTGGGTAGCATTGTCTTTTTTAGTCAAATTTTGAATAGAGTCAATGAAGAAGGAATTTAGAAAGGTGGCTGTATGCAAAGTGGCACTATTGGGACAAAGGTTAGGAATAGAAGGATTGCCAGGATGTAAGAGCTTGTTGATACTATACCAAAATTTTTTAGGGATGGAGTGGAGATTAGTTAGCGGCTTTTGGTAGAGATGTTTTTTATCAAGGTCCACCTGCTTCTTGGTAAGATTGCTGAGTTCCCTGCAAGCTTGGGGATGAGTAGGAGATTTAGTTTTTTTCCAGTTTTTCCAAGCACTGTCTCTTTTGAACATAAGGGTATGAGTGGATTGTGTTAACCACAGAGCAAAGTTAATTCTATTTTTTCTGGTGGGGTCAGGGAGTTCAGAGTGTTGAGAAAGATGTTAAAATTATTGACGGCATCATCAAGTGGGAGTTCATGGAGGAAGGACCAGTTTATTGAGGAAAGCAGATTATTAAAAGTATCAAGGCTAAAGTTAGTGAGGTTACGACAGTCCTTATGTTAGTGGGCTCTGTTCAATTGGGGGAAGTGTCTTTGAACATATGAGGGAAGGTGATCACTGAGGGCATCAGGCAAAGTGGTGGCACTCTGGTAGAGGTTTGGGTTAGAGGTGGGGATCTAATCAAGTGTGGTACCAGTACTGGTGTGTTTATTCAGATGTGTGGGGAAAAGATCAGTTCGGAGAAACCACAGAGATTAATGCTAGCGTTTGGACAGTAGGAGGTTATTTCATTCCAGTTTATGTCAACATCACCCAGGATAATGGTTTCATAAGAGATAGTTTCAGAGATCCAGGACAGAAAGTGTTCAAGAGTAGGGATGTTGTCACCAGGTGGCATGTAGATAGCTGCGATGGCTAGTTTTTGTGTTTGTTTAGTTTACAGTTTACAATAAGGATTTCAGCTGGGTGGAAGCTAGGAGGAGCGGTGGGAAAAGGATAGAGTGAAAGCTGAACAGAGTATAGAATAGCTAAAACTCCCCCGTTTTTGCTAAGTCTGTCCTGGTGGATGATATTGTAAGCAGGGGAAGGATTTTGGTGTCAGGTTTGTAGGTTGAAGCTAGATTTCAGAGAGGGTGAGGATATTGGGGGTGTGGAGAGAGATCCAGGAGTGAAGGGAAGTGATTCGGATTTTGCATCCAGTTCGACAAAGCCCATGGAATGGAATACTTTGATCAGTGATTTTTTTTATATATATATTGATGAAACTTCAAGAAAAATCTCAGATCTCTATTATAGAAAAGCTGAAATCTAAAGAAGAATCCTGATATTAAGAAAGAAAGTAAATAATTGAACAAGTTTTGTGATCCTGTAAAAAATGTATGATTATGGCCTTGAGGGTACAGAGCATAACAAGGATGAGAGGTGCTGTGTGCCTGTATTATATAATTCAATAATTTTACATCTCTATTGTAACTTGCAAGACTAGTACCTCACTTATCAACAGTGGAACTCAGAGTTAAATTCTAGATACCATTTAATATATTTCAATGGTTTAAAAATAGCAAAAATCTGTGATTATTGGAGTGATGTACACTTGTCTGACAATCTTTATTTATCATCTTGGACAGACCAGTAGTTTTATTTAATTTAAATTATTGAAGTAAAACCTGTCTACTGTAGTACTCAAATAATCATTTGTTAGTCAGTAATAGAAAAAGAGTTAAACCAGACTGCCAAGACATCTCAATAAAGCAGCTATAAATTATGTGAGCATAGCAGCATGCTGCAACAACCATTCACTCCACCATCATCTTCCTAGCTTCCCAGGATATGTCAATCTTGAAAATGACATTGCATGATATTTCATTGAAGTACCTGAGGAAAAATTACATAATGGGGTAGATACATTAAACATTAATCACATGATCAGCCAGTTCCAAAGCCTTGACTACAACCCAGGTGATTCCGTTTGCTTAGTGACTTGGGTACCTGTTTGAGCTGACATGAGGAAAGACAAGGTGATTAAGTTAAGCCTCAGTAGGAAGATGGAATGTGTCATATGCCTACAACAGATATTTCTTTTGCAGAATCTCCAGTGAAGATTGGGGATCCTACACTAGTTTTGTCTTCAAAGGGGCAGGACACAGTTGAGGCATTACTCACTTTCATAAGTGAGTGATATGATCACAGTGACTTATTTCATGCTGAATACAGGGGTAGACATCTGAGTATGTGCAATGAGAGTTATGGCATTAAGAAATAAACCCTGACCTTGAATGGATGACGGCTCTGTTCTCTACTACTCAGCTCCTCTCCAGACGCAGGGAAGAATGAAAGGTTCATGGGGGTCTCACCTCCTGTGTGAATTAATAGGTTGCACTGAGCAGGCAGAGGGAGGAAAGCCTGAAAGTTTGTGAGGCTGGAAGCAGGAAGCAAAAATGAGAAAAAAATAATAACCAAGTTGTTTTACGTTGTTTAAAAAAAAAAAAATATATATATATATATATATATATATATATATATATATATATATATATATATATATTATGCAAACATGTCTTCTACCAATGCAATCCACAACTTAGATTTAGTGACTGGTTGAGCAGAGTAACCAAATGAACACAAAAATTCCTTGTGTGCATTTGGGGCAGATGTTCCTTAACAGTATGCAGAAAGCAATTATGCAACTGAGATGGTATACTCTAGTACACAAAAGTGTCCCGGAATTGGCTCCAGGTAGTTGAGACTCTCTTTCTGTCTTTGTATTTACTGATAGGTCAACTTACCCAGCAATTTGTATTCCTTTTTGTTTTATCAGTTTATAATGGTTTAAGCCAGGAATGTAATTTGCTGGAAGGCAGTATCCATGACTAGGCAATACTTAAATTTGCTTTATAATAAGAAAAATAACTGTAGTGTAGAAGGTGACACATTAAGGGCTGAGTTTTTTTTTAATGGACTTGATTTTACTTTTTAACCACAGTTTACTGCACTTATGTTTAAGATTTTTTGAGTAGATTTGCTATCTTTCATTAGATGCAATTGAAACATAGTAATCAAGTCTTTCAAAGCAGGTAAAACTTGTTTGGCAAGGCAGTGTTCTAGACTGCATCACTAGTGGTGATCCATCCCCCACTGATGACACTACCCCCGAGGGCAGACATATCTCGAAGAACGTCCTCTCTGTGAACAATTGAAATAAGTGCATGCTATTGCAAGCTTTAATACATTATCTGAGCAGCACTCATTTGTTTGTAAAGTAATATTTACAAATAAAGAGATGTCTTTAGAAGAGAAGTAGCTTTGAGAGACCTACTTTCATTTTTAACCACCTTTCTGTTGTGTGATACTGCAAATGATCTTTCCATCACTATATACTTTTGGAGAAAGTGATGCTTCAACAGGAAGCCATGACTTTTTAAACTGGTGAGGTTTTTCACAGAGGATTTTTGTGTTTGGATAGGAAGGGCAAACTGTTATATATTTTTCATAAAAACAGTTTTGAGGATCACTGTTTTTATGAATGAATTTTAGGAGTGATTTTTTTTGCTTAGAGCCTCTGTCAGGGACACCGGTGACTAAAGTAAGTAGTAAGATTTATTTGTTTTATGGAGATACTACCAAGAGTATATGTGATGTGTAGAGGGGATGTTGTTTATTATTATATGAAGGCATTGCTGGGTACGATTTTGATTAAAAGGGAGAGCGGTATGTTTACTATTTGGATGCACTGCCTGCGACAACTTGGGGGAGTGATTGTTTTATTTCCATGGATGTGGAAAAGCTGATAGAATGTGAGAGTAGGAGGATATGGTACTGGGACAGACGGATGCATGTGTAATACCTTGTGTAAGTGTAAAACTGATTTGATATGGAGGTGAATCTGAGGCTTTGTCTTATGCAAACACTGATTGAACATTGATACAATGATTAAACATGTGGTCCCGGAATCGGCTCGAGATGGGTTTTTTATATTCTAGTACTGATCCTACCATCTAGCTATGTGTCACAAGGAGGTGGAACATAACATGGGTATAAATATGTTGCAAGGGCACTGCTAAGATGGGCATGCCACAGAGGGTTTAGTGTAATGGATATAATTATGTCTTGAGTGGGCTCACAGATGGAAGTGGGTTTACTATTTTTTTTTGGTATTTGTGCATACCTTGCATCTAATGGCCTCTGCTATACATCCTGACCAGTAATTGTTAGAGGCCTCCCTGCTCACCACTGGAGCAATATTATAATTTGTTCACCATAAGTTATGTGACACAAGTTTTGACTGAATTGAGCTACATCACATCCTCTTGCACTACCCAAATCAAGGGTCCTCAAGAGGTTTGGTTTACTACTTTAGCCCTAAGCCTTATTTGATCACTAACATTCTGGTCTGGGGAATCATTAATATTTTCTTTACTTAGCATATAATTTATAAATCCTGTGAGTTTCTGCTAAAACCGTTTGCCACTTGACAAAGTTCACAAAAGGGATAATGGCTGATGGCTGTTAGTATGATTTGTCTAGATCTACATTTCTTGATTTTTAAGATAAAAGCAAATCAGGTTTTTCTATATCTGATTTCCTAAGCCACATGTATTAACTGTTGGGACAATCTGCTCAGTTTTAATAAACATAAATTACTCCTGCAGGAAAACAGATCATCTTATAAATGCTGCTGAATGACTTTGAGCCTGATGTCATGTAAAGCTTCAGTCTTATCTCATATTGTAGGCAGATGTTGGCATTTGTCAGTTTCAGTGTTTTGATGACCTTCCTATCCTCATTTTTCAGAGCTAAAAGTGTAATAGGGGATATGTAACACTTTTCAAAACTCCAGTATAACTATAAATGGAATCGGGGAAATAACAACTTCAGATGTACTAACAACTGTCATTGTTCGTTGACTTCTTCAGAGCAATACAGACAAATGATAAACCATTCAAATAAATAAAGCTTATCAGAATTACATGTATATTACAAACCAATCACACAACAGCTTCAATAAAAAAACACAGTGACTTCACTGAACCTTCCTTTTATGGAAATTCAGCTTTAAAATGCACTTAATTGGCAGGGTATCATTTAAACCAAGACTAACTCCTATATTCAGTAAAAGACAGGCTAGCCTTAGGTCAGCTGGTGCTCTAGGTGAAGGGGCTCATGGTGGTCATGGAGACCTCACAGTGCAAGTCTAATGTGGCATTGCTTGAGTTGAATGTTCAAGTCAAGTGGGGCATTTCCCTCCTCGGTTGCCCATCACATTGCAGGGTGGGCACATTTTGTTGTAGGACCGCATTTTATTTATTTATTTTTTTAGAGCAAAGAAACTATTGATTTATTCTAGAAGTAAATAAATAATTAGGAAAGAGTTCCCTGTGAAGCATGATGCACTAGGCATTTGCCTAGTTGGCCTATGCATAAGGCCAGTCTTGAATAAAATCTACCACTCTTAATTCCTTAGACGAGCACTGGTAGAGTTTTTAGTAGCATCTGGAACAGAAGTTGCCATTAATAAAGGAATAATTATTAGAGCATATTAACTATTACATGATAAATAGAATCCATCAGAAGAGGTTAGAAAGGATTAGGAAGAGAGAATGGATAAGAAGTTCACACAGAAACAATGGAGGGGATATATATATGTCTCCCAAATATGCAACAAAGTCTAGAAGATTTGGGATTTTTGCTTGGAAGTGTTTACATAGGTATTTTATACCCCAAGTAAACTCCAAAGAATTCTTCCTCAGGTAGTCAGCAAATGTTGGAGTTGTGATGGGGAATAAAGAGGTAACTGGGAGCATATTTTCTGGGAGTATAATGAGTTGTCAGACTTTAAAGATTCCCTGCAGACTGCTCTGTCAGAGATACTGGATGAGCAAATTGGTGTAACAAAGGAAATTATTTTTTTGAGCTATGATGCCGAATCAGAATTGCCTAGACGTAATAAGCCCTTGGTGAGGCTAATTATGATGGCTGACAAAAAAGTAATTACTAGAAAATGGAAATCAAGGTTAAAACCAACTTTATTAGAAGAAGCAAATATAGTAACAGTGATAAAACTGGAATTAGTATCTTTAGAAAAAGGCAGGAGCAGATTACTTAGGGAAAAAAGGGAAATATGGAATCAGTACATAAAGGGGGGGGGGTTTAAACGAATGCAAGATTTGAATGAGCTATGTCATGTTAGACTGACAATGACTAGATACATTATAAGTGATGTATAATGTTTGCAGCTAGAGTTGTCAGCATGGTTTGTAATGTATGTTTGCAATTGAAATTGTGTCAGTATGGTTTATTTATTTATTATTTATTTATTTATTGACATTTGTTAACCGTGTTTGTCCAACTGGGCTTGTGGCCCATTTTCAGTGGAGACCTGAGGAGAAAAGCTCCAGTAATACATTTTAAAACAAGTACAATTTTAAACAATATTGATATAATAGCAGTTATAGCAAAACGATTCACATATGTTGGGTTACATGCATAAAGTTAAAGTTGCATTGAAAAAAAGCTAAGTAACAATTTTACATTGATATAGTTCAATAGGTCAACAATAAACATTTTTTGTTTGTATAAAATTGTGCAAATGCATAGTAGACACATTGGAGAGAGAGGTGTAATGAGGTACTAAGTATGGTCCTTTTGAGGGTACATGGTTTATTTTCATTTATATCAATATAAGATTGTCTATGTCATACATGATAATTTAATAAAAATATTTCTTGTTTAAATAAGAAAGTTACTGAAATGCCATCCTCTGCTATCAGCAACTTTGCTGTCCAGAACAAAAGTGAACTTGTTGAAATTTTAACAAAGAATGCATTGTCGAGACATTTTATGTTCACAGCAATGTTCTTAATTTCCTTGGTATGACTTGCGCCAAAGCTTTGCTGACATAAAATGGCTCACAGAAGGTATAACTTGATACATTTGCTATCCCTGAAAATAGGCACTTGTGATGCTATTTAGCACCAATATGTGTGCCGTAACATGACACCATTCCATAAGTGCCATTTTCTAAAAACCTTCATTGTTGACAAAACCCACAAATAAAGGTACCTATTTCTTTATGAGAAACATTTTGATCAGCATAATTTGGCCTTTTAAACATTCACCTTTTATTTATAATTTATTTACAAATCCAGGGGCGGCTCGTGCAGCCCTCCCACCTAGAAAAAAACAAAAAAAATCTGTAAAACAAACAAAAAAAAAATCACGAGTCCCGATCCTCTGCGCATGTGCGGACAACTCAGACTGCCTTTATCAGCAGTCCAGATATGGACAAAGAGGTACCCAGCAATCATTGCTGTGAGATACCAGGAATCTGTGCGGTGACAACCGCACAGAACAGAGGAGCTCCGGACTGCTTCAGCCGCAGAACCAATGAGGAGGACTGAGCTGCTCTTGCGGGACTTTCAGTGCATGGGCTTCATAGATTACTGCTGGACAAAGGCTTCAGGTAGGTGTTCGGATTGTAGGCTTGCTTTGTTTGCTGGATTTGGATTACTTCGTAAAATCGGGTAGGTGTTCGTTCGGTCGCTGGAGTTTGGGCTGGTAGGTGAAGACTTTATATCGCTGGCTGGAGTTTGGGCTTTTCTACTGCTGAACAAAGGATGTGTGTGTGTGTGTGTGTGTGTGTGTGTGTGTGTGTGTGTGTGTGTGTGTGTGTGTGTGTGTGTGTGAAGTAATGCCCCCGTTACTATATACTGGTGGCTAGAGAGAACAAATGGTGGTGGGTAGAGATACTCAGGCTTGAACCCTGTACCTTGTATGCAGGTGTTAAGGACCTGAATTCCCTACCCACCACCATTTGTAAAAATAAATTGCAGATTTTTGCCTCATATTTAATTTGATCTATTCCTCATAATATCTGTGGTTTCTAAATATTGCAATGCTTGATATTTGATGGTGCAGTGGTAGCATTGTTGCCTCACAGCTGCAGGTTCTCAGGTTTGATTCTTGGCTGGGGTGCCTTCTGTGTGGCGTCTGCATCTTCTCCCTGTGTTTGTGTGGGTTTGCTTTTGTGTCCTCCCATGTTACAAAGACATGCCTGCATTATTTATTCCTGGTCCACTGCTGAAAATTGTTTTTTTTTGTTCCAAGTCAGACTGTCCTGATTAACAAATGTTAAATAAAATTGACAGGCATTTGAATTTCAGACTTCAGGTTTCTGAATGCTTAATTCCTTACATATGTGATGGTGCAGTGGTAGCATTGTTGTCTCACAGCTATAGGTTTTCTGGTTTGATTCTTGGCTGGGGTGCCTTCTGTGTTGAGTCTGCATCTCATCCCTGTGTTTGTGTGGATTTGCTCTGGTGTCCTGCCATTTTACAAAGATGTGTCTGCAGTATTTCTCCCTGGGCCTCTGCTGAAAATTGTTTTTGTTCTGTCAGAAGTAAAATTGACAGGCATTTGAATTTCAGACTTCATATTCTTCAGAAAATACATAGTAACACAACCTTTTATTCTAGCAATTTTCTAAGTTTATAAGATGAATATTTGAAATTTATCCTTATTTTTGGGACTGTATTACCCCATTATTGGCTTTGTCCAGGTTTTTTGTGCTAAGGTTGACAGCTATGGTAAGAACTGAATTCACTGAATATGTTTGAGGGCTGTATTCCCTCATTACTGGGTTTGTCCAGGTGTTTTGTGCTAAGAGGTTGACAGCTATGGTGAGAACTTTATTCATTAAATGATAGCCATTTAAGTTTCAGTCTTCCTCTCTTTCACAAAGCAGCAGATTTGGCGTAGTGGCATGTTGCTCTGACTGTTTTGCACAGGGACCTTGGCAGTAAAATGTATGGTGGTAACACAGCATTTTATTCTAGCAACTTTCCAAGATTATACAAGCAATGTTTAATGTGTCCCTGGTTTTTGGCCTTTTGACCCCCCCCCAATAAATTTGGATTTTTCCATTTTTGTTGTGCTGCGAATTTGAGATGCAGTTGAGTATTGAGTAGATTTTACAAGGAGCTGAGAGCTGCAGGGGAAGAGAAGTTTAGTGCTGCTTATGCTAAGTCAGCTTGCATTGTTAATAGCACAACAGGTTGTGTACTTGCTTTTGATGCAGAAGGTTGTTGGTTCTACTCCCACAAGGGGCGAATGCTGCCGTACTGAAAAAGTTAAGATACTATGAGCCTGTTATCAGTTTGCCATCCATTTTCTATTGCAATATTACTAGCTTATCATTTTTAATGTAATATAGGCAATTTATTCCTCACGAGCATCAGACACTTTATTTTTCGATGAAACCATGAAATATAAAGGTGTTTGCTAGCAGCAACCTCTTCATTAGTTACAGATTTATTTAATTTGGAATTATTTAGATGACTTTTTTACTTCTTCAGAGATTTTGCATATTTACTGATAATGGTGGACTGTAGAATTGTGCATATTTACTGATAATGGTGGACTGTAGAATTGTGCATATTTACTGATAATGGTGGACTGTAGAATTGTGCATATTTACTGATAATGGTGGACTGTAGAAGTTTGAGTAGACTTTTATGATGGAAATGTTCTGAACTGGGCAGTTTTGTCATTATGGGTGCATACATTTTGTTTCATTGTTTACTGGAAAGATGTTCTGACTTGGGCAGTTTTGTCATTATTGGTGCATGCGTTTTGTTTCATTGTTTACTGGAAAAATGTTCAAAACAATAGGAAGGTGTATCAAAGAGCACATGTATGCTTCATATGCAAGGGGCCTATGATTTGAAAACAGCCCAGAATTAATCTTTATCTGCCACTGGTAAAATGTATTTTCTTTGAATATGGGTTTCAATGCTGTTTCAATGAATGTGAGTTTCAAGGGCAGAGAAGTTTTAATGCTAAGTTTGTTTAGCAGATGTCTTAGTGTTTGTGCTGTAAAATGCAAAATAAAACTTTCAAATGAAGTCCAAATCATCATAGAAGTAAATCAGTATGCACATTAGTGTTTATGGTAAATGGAGTGAAATAGCCAAGTAATGGATCATTGGAATGGCTGCAGGGGGAGGCTCCATTCGACCATGATTTTGTGAGGGGAAGGGCAGCAAACTTAAAGACAGCCCCAGCTGAACTATACCTCCCAACTGTCCAGATTTTCAAAGAATGAATAGATTTTTGCTTCTTATTTTTGGTTTGTTCCTCATAAAATTTGTGGTTTTCTGGCAAATCATTTAGGAATTAAGTCACTAAATAATGACACACTGAGTTTCAGACTTCATAACCTTCAGAAAAATGCATGCTAAAGTAAGACCTGTTGTTCTATCAACTGTCTCAGTTTATACAAGAGCAATTTTTAGTACTGTTTATATGTTCCCCAATATATTTGGCCTTGTCCAGATTTATTGCATTAACAGGTTGAGAGGTACATGCAAATAAATTGCTTTATAGAATTAGGCATAGCCAAACCTCTCAACTGTCCCTGATTTTGGCTCAAAATGTTGCTCTTTCTCCTACTAATTCCTCCGCAAAATAGCAATTTTGGAAGAAAACATGGAGGGTTTACAATTAAGAAATAACTGTAATAATCAGCGTTATAGATTACTTTTATTTCAGAAATGCATGTAGATTCTTTTATTTTGTCAGCTGCTCAAGTTAGCAGTACTAATATTAAAGTGTCCCTTCTTTGACAGGTTCCCAGCTGTATTGTGTGGCTATTTTATATTTTTACATCCCATTTTTGGTCCATTTTTCATAAAATTGTGTTTTTTTTGGCAAATTAGTGACAAATCATTAAAGACTGAAGTTAGAAAATAATGACAGACATATGAGTTTCAGATTTCATACCATTCAGAAAATTCATACTAATGCAAGACCTATTCTATTATCTTTCTAAGTTTATAAGAGCAATATTTAAAAATTGTCCTTAATTTTGGGCCTTTGTCCCACTTCTTTGTATGGCTTTGTCCAGATTTCTTGCTCTGAGGTTGAGAGGTATGACAAATGTGTCAGGGCCATCACAGTCAGCCAGAGACATTTCAAATTGTGACATACTTGTTGCACCCCACTCCCCCATGTAGTGACTCTGGATGTGTCGAAGCGAGGCAAGGAGTAGTTATGCAGTGTAAATGTGCAGAGTATCCCCCCCATCCAAGGTAGACACAAGTACTAGAGTGGCTTTTCATCTGCCCTTAATTTTTGCAGAATGGTCTAGTTTCTGTCATATCTTTTGTACTGTTGATTTATGCTTATTACTCATAGTGCCTGTTGCTCTGTGTTTAAGTAGCAATACTTTAATAACCATCAGGTAAGCTTGGCTGAGATCGTAAGATGCAAGTAAGCTTTAATAAGCATACTGTTAAAGAATTGCCAACATTGAAAGCCTTTCTGTTGTTGCCATGTAGAGAATACTTAACTAGATAATGTATAAGCCTTGGGTATTGAAATGCATATGACAGTATTTGTAATAAAGGACATGATTACATTATTTTAAGAAGCTCATTACACTTGGAGACTTCCAGTCATCTCTGCAGGCTTTACCCATAAACTAAACAGAATGCCAATCGTGTGGTCCATAACCTGTACAGTAATCCTTTTAAGCAATGTATCTTGAGCTTATTTCTTGTTTGCTTTTCATTTTTTACTTTGATCATGTTTTCCCCATGAAACAAGTAGATAGTTGTCAGGCAGAAGGTCTTTTTGTGGATAAGAAACATTTTTACAAGTGAGGGCATCAGAGATTTCTACTTTTAGCATGTTACTTGGTACTTTAATAAAGCTGAATATAAATTATAATTATAACTGTAGTGCAAGAAGTGGTTTGAGTTGAGTGCTGCTTGTTTTTCTTATACTTGATTTTGACTGGCATTCCATTAATGTATTTAAAAAGTAATTTATTTTTTCATGCCTCACAACCTTTTTGTTTCCATCTAGATATTAAGTAAGCTGTCATGCAGCCAATGCATTGAAATATTTTTATTCTTCTGCACTTCATTTTGTCTTGATTGGACTCTCATAATGACAGTTTGGCAACCAGGGCAGTGTATTTAGTTCGTTTTTGTGGTTTTGAGCATAGCTCCTCCCCTTTCTAGTTGGCCGCACCCCTTCCCATTGACCCCACCCATTTAGCTGTCTCCTGCAGCCCCTCTTTGATTTGAAGTCACCAGCCGCCACTGTACAAATCTAAGTTTGTCACCAACTAACTGAAACAAGTCATTCTGCCCTTGTGTAATCTTCCAGTTATTACAAATAACATTTTCTGTTTCAGCACTATTAACAATATGAACCAGACAGAATACTACAGTAAGTCACTATTATCTCTGTTGTTTGTCTTCAAATTCCATTTGGCCAAATCACAGCTGTTGAGCAGTTTAACTAGAAGTTCACTACAAGTCCAAAGGAGATATCTTTTTACTCATAGGCTGCAGGGACCCAGATTAGTTGAATTAATTGTAGGCTGCAGGGTGTCAACTTCCTGCATTAGAACTGGGGAGTCATTGTTCACTGCATGGAAAACACTACTATCCAAAATGTGATCAAACAGACAAGTCTGTTCCGCCAAATCACTTTCATATATATGTCATGGATAAATAAGAGAACAATAGTTGATGATTTTTTTTTAAAAAACTTTTTTACTGAAAGACTTTTCATGTGTTCTGCATTTAGACTATAAAATTTGTTGTTTATCTTGAACTGATTGAATTTTAGGGTTACTGCTCTGTGTTTCTTTGCAGCTTGTAGGGGTTTTGGTAATAGGCACCTCCTGTGCCCTTTCTACATAAGTACCTCTTTTTGAGGATAAACTAGCTGGACAGTTTGGTTAAATAATGTACTCTGAATCTGATACTTGTAAGAGCAGATGGGATCAAACTCAAAACTACAAGATAAAGGTTTTTAGCAGCTCATTCATGTGTAGCTAGTTTGAGCTGACTTTTTATTTAACTGGACTCACTAGGCAAACTGTCACTTTTCAGGGACAACTCAACAGGACATCTCGGCTAAATAACTTGCTTTAAGTCAATTGGTTTGTAAATGGATAATGAGGGAATCAAAGTCCAGGCTACAGGATGAAGATTGTCAGCAGCTCCTTCCTGTGCAGCTACAGTATGAGTTGAAGTCTGAATAATGGAATTGCTATAACAATTATATGAGTCTTCATTCACAGAATTTTAGGCACCATCGCTCTCATTCTCAATGTTTGTGTGATTATGTGTGTATTATTTTGGTGGTAGAAAAGCATTCCTGCACTTAATTCTGTTTAAGTGCAATAGAGGGTCTGGGGACCAGTCCACTTTTTGTATACAATTAATATAATTAAAGTATAAATAAATTAACAAATATAAATGTGTCCTTGCACATTCTCTGTTCTCACTGGTCTAAATGTGTATAAATAGCATGTGTGCAAGGGGGTCTATATCAAAATAATGAAAGCGCATATGTGAGACTACATAAAAGCCAACACATAATACGCAAAACCTGTAAATAGCGAACGGCCACATAATCATACTTTTTCCTGGTGAAAAAATTCACGTGGCTGTTCGGAAAAAAATAAAAATTAAAAACCATTCTTAGGTGGGGGACTTCACCCCCACACCCGCCAATGTGGGGGGCTCTGCCCCCCACACCCCCCTAAATAAATATGTCAGTTCCGAGATCACACTATAGCGAAGGCAAGGGCAACTCCATGTAGTTAGCCAACTACCTCCTTGCCCTGTGACATAGTCATTGAATCACTTAAATGCGGTTCGATGAATATGTGCTGCTCTTTAAGTGTTCGCTCAAAAGCAGTTTCATGCTTCTAATATAGACCCGTGCAAGTGACAGAAGAAGCCTCAAAATTATGAGCAATTTCTGGTATGTTAATGGTTAGGGTAACTGCAATGGTAATTAGGCGAATCTGAATTCATCTGGGGCTTCGACCACGCACTGGCCTTGCCTAAGCTTCTAATTGGTATAACAGTTTATCTCAGTCTGCTGATGCACTCATTTTCATTGTTCACTGCATGTCATAGATAGATAGAAATATAAACACACAAATAACAAAAGGTAGATATAGATGTACATATGGTTGCTCTGTGTTTCCTTTAGTAGTGGCTTGTTGTAATTCATTTGCTTACTTGTGTTACAGAGAACACAGCGACTGCTTGAGATCAACGTGTGCTATTGGGAGAGTTTCTCCTTTCTCCAGTGTTGTGATAAAACAGAGTTGTTAGATATAATTTTGGGGGGTAGGAAGACTGCAATGGCACTTTCCTTCTACAAATAAGTCTGATTTTTTCTAAGTCATTGCAATGAATGTTAGTCCAGTGCATTGATCAGTTGTGATCACCAGTGTATCGAGACACATATTGCTTTAATGTAGTCAGTTGTCCAGTGCATTTACTGAGGTATGGGAATAGGCTAGATTACCAAAGGAAGAATCTATGTAGATGCAAGCAGAGCATACAAATACCATACAGACAAGGATCACATATAAGAATTGAACACTAGACTACAGATCGTCAAAGCTGAAATAGAAGCCACAATGTTGTATACAATAATTACAAAGTGCCACCACATGGCTGCTTATGAATACACATGTAATAGTGCCGAACATGTACCTGAATGTAGTAAAATTTGACACTACCTCATTTTTACATAGTATCCTATTGTTCCTGTTCTCCCCCAGTCTTCAAGTGAATGTATTATAGCTGACAAGATGACACAAACAAAGAGGTTAGTCACAAGGGAAGTCCCTCAGGTATCAGTCCTGGGACTACACCTTTGGCACAAATGTCAAGAGCCTCTGGCTAATCAAATTTGCAGATAATTGCAAATTAGGAGCAGTCATAGAATCCCCCAGACACTAATGCTCTCCAGGAAGGGCTGACACAGACAGATAATTTGTGTCAGAGCCAAGAACTAAATGCAAATGCCAAGAAATGCATAATAGTATCCTTCTGGAAGTCATCTGCCCTGGTAACTATTATAGTGACAACACACCACTAAGAAGTGATCCAGTAGTCAGGAACTCGGGGACACACACAGACAGTAATCTAACCTTTGACCATCACATATCTACAGTAGTCAGGAAATCATTCTATGTCACATAACTTATAAACAAAGGAATGGCATCTAGGTCCAAGGAAGTCATTGTTCCACTGTAGTCGGCATTCATCAGACCTACAATTGAGTTCATTGCCCCCACTGGTATGTACCTAACCAGGAACATCCAACACCTGGAATAACCACAGAGGCTCACCTCACTAAAGCATTACAGGGCTTAAGCAACATGTCCTATGCAGAAAGCCTTAAAGCCTTAACCCCGGTGTTTTGTCTCCTACAGGTTGTAGAAGGGAAATCTATGTCTGGTATACAATGCATTGTCAGACTCCACTCTGATGGACCTCCTGCATATCTGCAAAACAAACAGTATCAGAATTACTCATTATAAAGATTTAAACATTTCCTGTGATATAAATAGGACCTGCTGGAAAAATAAAAGGTATGTGTCCCAGAGACTACCCCTTCTCTGGAACAGGCTACCCATCCATATAAAACAGACTTCCTCCCTAACCCAATTCAAATGTAATTTGGACAATTGGATGGGGAACAGGAAATTCATCCCTGGTTTGGCACCCATGTCTTTAACAGACACAGTCACCCTGTAAATGTTTCATCTCCCAGGCCCCTGTTTGCAAAAGTTTAATCTCTTAAGCCTCTGCTTAAACTTATCAAAGTTACCAGAACTTGTCAGAGATTTGTGATTCATGGCTAGGTTTAAAAAGGCCTTTGTGGTTGTTAGCCTAATACACACCTATGAACCTTTAAACCTATGAACAAACCCTCTTCCACAGTGTTTGCATCAATATGGTAGGAATCAGTTTAGCCTCTTGTTTATTACACCAATACCAGAACTACAATAATTTTTGCATGAAAGTGGATGTAAGAATGCAAACAGACTCATACTTCTAGCAGGCCATACCTTCCTGAAATACCATTGTTAAGGACTAGATGTTTTCATGCTTAACTTTTTGTGGTATGGGGGCGCACTGTGTAGCAGCTCCTAGAAGAAATGTCTGATATGTCTTTAGCTTGTGGAATAGTTTTTGCTGGTAAGTCTGTCATCTTACCCTGCTTCTCATTCTACTGAAAGTATTTGCTTGCTGGAACCAACCTAGTTTTCTTCCTTGGAAATTGCTATTCTCTTTAGCACCCCCATCTCAGTCAAGCTTTTATTCATCACTGTTTCTTTAATGATATACAGTGAATATAAAAAGTGTACACACCCCTATTACAATCCCAGGTTTTTCTGATATAAAAAAATGAGACCACAATAAATCATTTCAAAACTTTTCCCACCTTTAATGTGACCTATAACCTGTACAATTCAATTGAAAAACAAACAAATCTGTTAGTGGAAAAAGTATAAAATTGACACTCCGGCTGACACAGACATCTTTCAAAAGGGTCTTACTGAGACAGGCACCTGGTGTCAAAGTCATGGCCTCAAGCTAAATGCCAAAAAATGTATAGTCATCCCGTTTGGGAAAAACAAAACACCCACAAATTACCACTTAGACAGCAGCCCCCTTAATACAGAAGAGGTAATAAGAGATCTGGGGACCCAGGTAGATAGTAATCTCTCCTTTGACAATCATATTGCCAAAGTAGTTAGGAAATCCTTCTATGTGGCCCATCTAATTACTAAGGGGTTCGCATCTAGAAATAAAGAGGTTATAGTGCCCCTCTACTCGTCACTCATCAGACCCATCATAGAGTACAATGCCCCATTTGGGATGTACCTCACAAGACACTTCCAACAGCTGGAAAGACCACAAAAGCACCTCACCAAGAGGATTACTGGCCTCAAACATGTGTCCTATGTAGCCCGACTGAAAAAACTCCAGCTGTACTCAGTGGCATATCGCTTACTCAGAGGTAATCTCTGCCTGACTTACAAAGCCATGTCCAACTCAGAATTGATGGACATGCGCCACCTAAAGAAATCCAAGTCACTGCAAGCCACGCGCTCTAGTGAGCTAAACCTCGCCACAACAATAAATACAACATGCTGGAGGGATAGATTCCTGTCACAGAGACTACCCATGCTTTGGAACAAAATTCCTAACTACATTAGGCAGAGCCCCTCACTAACACTCTTCAAGAGAAGCCTTGACGAGTGGATGGGTAACAGAAAATACACCCCTGGGATCACTTCATTGGCTCTGCTTGATAGAGGCTCAGTTAATTAATCAATGGGGCGGCAAAAGCCGACACACTCTGGCTAGGCTTCAAAATGCCCTCGGGCAGATAGCCTAGTACCTACCTATGAACCTATGAACCTAAAAAATGTACAATAAGCTGGTTGCATAAGTGTGTACACCCTTAAACTAATACTTTGTTGAAGCACCTTTTGATTTAATTACAACATTCAGTCTTCTTGGGTAGGAGTCTATCAGCATGGCACATCTTGACTTGGCAATATTTGCCCACTCTTCCTTGCAAAAGTGCTCCAAAGCTGTCAGATTGCAAGGGCATCTTTTGTGCACAGCCCTCTTCAGGTCACCCCACAGATTTTCTATTGGACTTAGGTCTGGGCTCTAGCTTGGCCATTCCAAAACTTTAATTTTCTTCTGGTGAGCCCATTCTTTTCTTGATTTGGATGTATGTTTGGGGTCATTGTCATGTTGAAAGGTGAAATTCCTCTTCATCTTTAGCTTTCTAGCAGACATCTGAAGGTTTTGGGCTAAAAGTGACTGGTATATGGAGCTGTTCATAATTCCCTCCACCTTGACTAAAGTCCCAGTTCCAGATGAAGAAAAGCAACCCCAAAGCATGATACTGCCATCACCATGCTTCACCGTGGGGATGGAGTTCTTTTGGTGATGTGAAGTGTTGTTTTTGCGCCAAAGGTAACTTTTGGAATTGTGACCAAAACGTTCAACCTTGGTCTCATCAGACCATAACACATTTTCCTACACGCTTTTGGGAGACAATGTATTGTTTTGCAAATTTTAGCTGGGCATGGATGTTTTTCTGTGTAAGAAAAGGCTTCCATCTTGCAACCCTACCCCATAGTCCAGACATATGGAGAATAAGGGAGATTGTTGTCACATGTAGTATACAACCAGTATTTGCCAGAAATTTCTGCAGCTCCTTCAGTGTTGCTGTAGGTCTCTTGGCAGCCACTCTGACCATTTTTCATCTTGTTTTTTTTCATCAATTTTGGAGGGACGTCCAGTTCTTTGCAACATCACTGTTGCCCCATATTTTCTCCACTTTTTGATGACTGTCTTTACTGTGTTCCATTGTATATCCAATGCTGTGGAAATTTTTTTATACCCTTCTGACTGATACCTTTCAACAAAGAGATCGCTCTGATACTTTGTAAGCTCTCTGAACCATGGCGTTTGCTGTAGTAGGCAACTGAGTAAATGTCAGAAAAATCCTACTAGGACAGCTGAACTTTATTTGGGGTTAATCAGAGTCTCTTTAATTGATGACAGGTGTGTACCCAAGAAGACTGAATGCTGTTATTAAATCAAAAGCTGCTTCAAAAAAGTATTAGTTTAAGGGTGTGCACACTTGTACAACCAGCTTATTGTACGCTTTTTATTTTGTTATATTTTTCCTCTAACTGATTTGTTTGTTTTTCAATTGAATTGTACAGGTTATAGGTCACATTAAAGGTGGGAAAAGTTTTGAAATGATTTATTGTGGTCTCATTTTTTTATATCACAAAAACCTGGCATTTTAACAGGGGGGTGTGTATACTTTTTATATCCACTGTAGTACCAACTTTTTCGTGTGACACTGAATCAGAAGCTACGTGGAACTGCTTCTTCACTTCTGGATTATTTCTTACAATAGCATTCATTACTTGTTTAATTACAAATGGTGTTTTCAGCTTTCAGGTAATGTTATATTATAACTGGAAAGCACCTTCTACTTTGCTCACATCATGTGGAATTATAGGGCCAGGATCTCCAAGCTTTTCCTCTGCCCTTGGGGCTAAAAGAAGAGAAAAAATTTAAAAAGCATATCCTATTTGTTGTTGTCCAAGTAGAAATTTGTCTTGCAATGGTCAGGGGCTAAAAACTTCTAAGACAGGATGCTTTTAAAATATTTAGAACATGTGCTTGCCATTTCTTTAATTCATATACTTTGGGAAGGGGGCATGTTTTCAGGCTGACACATGGACTTCAAAGATTATGGAATGTTGTATTTTCTATGGTCTAGTAATCCACTGCGGGACATAATTGTCTGCACAAAATCGACTTTTGCTCAACCCTGTCAACAGGCTAACTTAAAAATATTTAGTTTATCATTGCCACATTACTAGGCGCTGTTTGATAAAGCATTAAGGCATCGTGCAGCATATTGTTGCTACAAAATAACTGCCTAAGATATTAACCAGTCTGCTGGACTTTGCAGGCTACAGCGAAGCTCAGAATGTTTTCTTCACATTCCTATACACTGTTGTAAGAGATACCGTCTGACTTTGGTTATTTCATTTGATTTATAACAGCCTCTTCAACACCAGTTAAGACACGACTAAAGATTTTAAGCTTTGATCACTTGGTTACCCATTCTTTTCTTAATTAATTCCTCCTAAACATATTTTCCCCAAAATATAAATAGCAGGACACATGTTTTTCTGTGTCTTTTTCTCACTGGACATTCCTGCCTAAGTCAGGACTGTCCTATAAAGACAGAGAGCAGCCCCAATGTTAAGGTCTTTGCATAATTTTTACTCCTTTTTCCTTTTTGCAGTGCAGGACACTTAGTCCAACAAGGTTTATGTGCAACTATTGCTGGACATTGTCTGTACTCGTAAAAGATTGATAAGGCCTAGAACTCCTTACCTGTATCTGTTAGGTTTATACCCTCCCTACCATCTTTCAAAACTACTCTGAAATGCTTCCTAGCTAAAATATAGATCTGTTTTTGTTCAAAACTAGGATAGACTATAGCCCTTAATGTGAACAAGTACGTTTTTATTCCCTTATACCTCCTTACTCTCCCTTCTTCACTTACTACCTTATTGCTATCGAATTCTCTTCCTTGACTTTCTCTCTGAATATACCATAACCCTGTTTTTCTTTTACTCCATATTGCAGTTCCTATTTGTATTAGACTAACTTACCTTTAATTTCTCTACAACTTGTCTAAAATTTCTTGAAATATTAAATGATTTTCATATACCTTATATTGATTCCTGACCAATGTTTTTATACCATGTCTAATTTGTTATAATTATTTAAACTGCAGATGTTTTTATTTTATTTTTGATGATTGTAAAATTATTGTTCTTCAAATGTTTTGTAATAATATAAAACTTTTCTTCCTAGGTCTCCACTGAAAATGGACTTCTACCCATTCGGACTTTCCCAGTATTCAAATGTTAATAAATAAACATAAATAAATAAAAATAGTCTGATGCATCAACAGTTAAATACCATCATCCTTACATTACACAATCACATTTCTTGTGTGTGTGTGTGTGTGTGTGTGTGTGTGTGTGTGTGTGTGTGTGTGTGTGTGTGTGTGTGTGTGTGTGTGCATGCACGTGCGTGTGTGTGTGTGTGTGTGTGTGTGTGTGTGTGTGTGTGTTTGCGTATGTGCGCATTTGAGTGTGTATGCATGTATGGGTGCATGCATGTATGTATGTCTAACTTGCTCATGTATGTGTCGTACAGGATAGTTAAACTGTCAGTTTATGCTTTCCCATCAGATGGCATGCTAGCTCTGTGTTAATTTGATGTATAATCCCTTCTCAATCTATATTCCTTATTTGGGACTTCTTAGTAGCTACAATAGTCCCTTTAATCCTGACAGAGCTTGTTACATTGCCCACTACTTCTAGCTCAGCAACAAATTTAGATACTTTGGAATTACAGAGATGTTTTTCCTCATTGTCTGGGAACCATTAGAACTGTCCAATCCCAACAGCAATGTTTGCTTTGCTAATCACATTTTTGGTTATTTTGCTGTCAACCGTATTGTTTCATTGCAGTTGGAGGTGCTCTAGGCATCTTTTTGGCCTGTATACATGGTTAAGAGTCTCTAGTGAGCTTTTTTGAGGCCACATGCTTGCAATGGCCACACACACATACATGTAAACGCACACACACACACACACACACACACACACACACACACACACACACACACACGCATGCACGCACGCACACACACACCTATCATCATATCCACTCACACGGTTTTGCACTTCATTCTGAGCATGAGATGCTGCTGCCATTTTGTTGTAGATATCTTAGGACAACTTGTATGATTGTCAAAATTTTGAAAATAGACCCCTGCAGTTCTTACTTTACTTCTATATCTTGCAAATGTCATCATGCTTAATTTTGGCAACTCTTACTTGAGTCTAGCAGGCAATTCAATGGCTATTGGAATCAACACTAATTTAATGAGTTCTCACAAGCAAAATGTGTAGTGTGTTCTCGCAAGCAATATGTTCTTCAATACTCCTCCTACAGTAACACCCTGTATACTAGCTGCTGTTATTCTGAATGGGCAGAATGATGTGTGGCTGCCTCCTCCTGCTTTGACATGTTTGTCTCTAGAGATTGATTAGGAATTAGGTAAAAAAAATGAATACATAGATACATCCATACATACATTGGAATTTCCCACGTTTCCTATTTCAGCTGACTGTAAGTGAATGGACGGGATACATTTTCAGATAATTTTCAGCCCAACATGTTTCTTTGCCAGCATAGAAATGACCTAGAGTATGTTCTGCATGAGCTGATGAACAACATCTGCATATAAAGACATGGAGTTTGGATAGATGTTAGTCACTCACTACCTTTTCACTTGCTTTTATTATTTAGACTAAAACTCCATATCAGACAGGTGGTGCTGGAATATTTCTAAAAGTGGTACATCACTGCATTTTCCAAGACATGACTGCAAGCAAGAACTTACCCAAAGTAAGCACAGAAAAAAAAGCCACCCTGGTGGAATCCAAACATTAACAGGTTGTAATATAGAAGGAAGAAAATCATGTACAAAAATAGGAAGTGCAAAGCCCAGCAAGGTAAGGACTTCCACATCAAACTAAATAAACAGCTCATGGAACTAACTAATTCTACCAATGCACAGTTTGAAGCAAATGTAGCCTCCCAGGCTAAGGACAGTCATAAGGCACACTTCAGCTATATCTGTAACCTCAAAGGAAATACACAACCATGTGCTGAACTAATTGTAAAAAGAGCCTCCTATACTGAGCAGGAGGATATAGCAAATCTACTGTCTGATAAATTCATCTCCAGTTTTACCCTATTCTTACCCTCAGACACCACTCAAGAAATACTCTCAACTATTAACCCCCTTTTATCACTAGGGAACAGTTCCATAAAGCACTCTCCAAGGCCTAAAACACTTCATCGATAGGGCTTGATAATATCCCACAATGCTTTTTTATTAGCATGAATCATGACCTATTAGGCCCACTAGAATCACTATTTAACCATAGCCTCTCAACTAGCTCCATGCCAAAAGAATGGAGGACTGCTACTGTTATCCCTCTGTACAAAGGCAGGTCATCAGCAGACCAACCCATAAGCCTTAATTGTCTCATATATAAAGCCATGGAAAAAATAATCATAGATTTCATAAATGATGACATAAGAAGTCTTCAGACACTGAATGCAGCCCAATTTGGTTTCATTAAGTGCAGATCATACCTACTCAGTCTGGTGGACTTCTTCAAGATGGTCGCCAAAATAATGGATGAGGGAAAAATGGTGTATACTGCCTGACTTGACCTTGGCAAGGTATTCAGCACAATAACCTACTTGGGCATTGTGGACAAGCTACTATATTTGGTATAAACCCCTACATCACCCACTAGATAGCTAGCTGGCTCACTGATAGGACCCATGAAGTTAGGAAATGGAAATCCACTTCCACAGTCACTAATGGAGTTCCTTAAGGCTGTTTGCTGGGTCCTTTGCATTTTTGGCATCTACTTCTCAGAAGTCAAGGCCAACATCAAGGGCCTCTTGCTGACCAAGTTTACAGATGATTACAAACTAGGTGCTGTCACAGAATCTCCCAAAGACACTAATATCCCACAAGAAGGCCTAACACAGATAAATGACTGGTACCTGAGCCATGGTTTAAAACTCAGTGCCAGGAAATGCTTGATAGTGCCATTTGTGACATCAGCTACCCCAGGAAACTACTTAATTGATAATACACCCCAAGTGTAGACCCAATAGTTAGGGATTTGGGTATGTATGTAGACAGTAACCTGACTTTCAAACAACATGTGTCTAATGTATTAAGGAAATCATTCTATGTTGAGGAAGTCATCATTTCACTGTATTCAGCTATCATCAGGCCCATCACTGAATACAATGCCCCCTTTGGTTTGTACCTGACCAGGAACATGCAACAACTGGAATGCCCACAGATGTTCATCACAGAAAGAATGCAGGACATTAACAATATGTCCAACGTGGATAGCCTCAAATCCTTATCCCTATACTCCATCTCCTACAAACTGTTGAAGGGTGATCTATACTCAGTGTGCAAGACATCCCTGAATCCCGCTCTGGTGGACTTCTTGCATATCTCAAAACAAATAGCATCAGAATTACTTGATTCAGGGATTTAAACCTTGCTTATAACATAAATAGGACATGTTGGAGGACAGGTACTTCTTTCAGAGAATACCCCTTCTCTGGAACAGGTTTCCCATCCATGTTCAGCAGAATTCTTCCCTGCCCTTTTCAAGTGTAACCTTGACCAATGGAAATTTACCCCTGGTCTGGCACCTATGTCTGTAGCGGAGAGCTGCAACCTGTAATTGCATGACCACCCATTATCTAACTTACATATAACCCTTAGTAGAACATCTAGGGCACCAAAACATGTTGGATACATTTGGTATGCTAGGCTTATAAAGGTTCTTGTGGTTATTAGTCTAGTATTCATGTATGAACCTATGAAAAAGCAAGTCTGAAATCTAACAGAGACTTTGTATCATAAGTCCAAAGGCAACTGAGATTTTTATAAATGGTTTTGAGTCAAAGGGTGAAAGTGGACTTTAAAACAAAGCACTTGGCTTTCCCAGGCAACACACAAGCAGATGTCATGGTGGTTCCTGGGAGCTACATCCCATAAGGAAGACTGACTGAACATCCTATAGCTATCCTGCTACAGATGATACACAACTGGAAATCTTTTCCAGGAGACATTCTCTTACAGGGACAGTAGTCACTTAGAGAGCCACAACTGCCCTTGAATATTCTAGAAATGAGGATAGTTTGTAGGGTTGTACTCCATCTGCAGATGCACCAAAGGATACCACTGACATGGACTATAATAAACTTATAAATGAACTTTTGACAGCAGCTGGAGTAACTGAGTCAGTGTTATGTCACTGTGCTACAACTAAGCTGGAAGTGTGATATATTTCCGGAGGGAAGGGAAGGTCAAGCTCTGCTAGGTTTTGTCAAGAGTCCCCTGTTATGTTAGCATAAGATTAATTAAAACCAAAAAGTGGAGGTGATATGAATTCATGAATTCATGGTAATCAAAACACTATTCTCCCACACATTTAGAAATTCAAACAGTCTTGAGAAAATTGTTATATCTTATGGGTTCATAGGTTCATAGGTTCATATGTAGGTTCATAGGTAGGTACTAGGCTATTGGCCCTAGGGCCTATATAAGGCTAGCCAAATGGTACCCTGGCTTTCCCCACCCAAGAAAATTATTTTCCTGTGCCCCTGTCAAGCAGAGCCACAGACATGATCCCCGGGGTGAATTTCCTATCTCCCATCCAATCATCAAGATTTTTCTTGAAGAATTCTAATGAGGAGCTTTGTTTGATATAGATAGGTAGTTTGTTCCAGAGTATGGGAAGTCTCTGGGACAGGAAGCTATCCCTCCAGCATGTTCTGTTTATTGTGGTGACAAGATTTAGGTCCCTAGAGCATGTAGCTTGGAGGGATTGGGATTTTTTTAAGTGGAGCATGTCCACCAGCTCTGGGTTTGACATAGCTTTGTATGTTAGGCAGAGATCACCTCTGAGTAGGCGATATGTGACGGAGTAAAGCTGGAGTTTTTTGAGGTGGTCTGCGTAGGGCATCTGTTTGAGGCTGGTAATCCTCTTTGTGAGGTATTTCTTTGGCCTTTCCAGTTGTTGTAGATGTCTCGTGAGGTACATACCAAAAGGGGCATTGTGCTCTATAACGGGTCTAATGAGTGATGAGTAGAGGGGAACAATGACCTCTTTTTTCCTGGATGAGAAACCTTTTGTGATGAGGTGTGCAACATAGTAGGATTTCCTGACTACTGTGGCGATGTGATTATCAAAGGAGAGACTGCTGTCCACTTGTGTCCCAAGGTCTCTTACCACACTTTTGGTGTTAAGTAGACTACCATCTATGTGGTAGTTCATGGGTACAGAGTTTTTACCAAAAGGGATGACAATGTACTTTTTAGCATTGAGCTTGAGGCCATGGCTTTGACACCAGGCATCTGTCTCAGTGAGGCTAATGGTTGTAATCCCCAATTTGACTCATGCTTTAATATTAGGAAACTATTTACCCATTTTAAAAGCATTGTGGAGAATTTGGGAGGACAGAGAGAAAGAGAGTGAGAGAGATAGAGAGACTCTATACACATTGTGTAGCAGGCATATATACTTGACAACAAAGAGAAAGAATAGCTTAATATACCCATTCAGTATGGGGGAGCAAGACAGAGACATTCATAAAAAGGTCCAGAATCAAACCTAGGTGAAAGGACTCAGCAAAGACACTACAAAGCACATGCATAAAGCACAGAGGATGCAACAATGAGGTTTTCATAAAAATGCCCAACCTAGAGAATTTATCCCAGAAGATCAGGTCATGTTAATACCCTCCATGAAAAACACATTTGGACTAAGTGGCAAGGGTCATTTGAGATGACTGAAAGAGTAACTACAATGAGCTGGAATGTTAGACAAGCAAGAAAGATAAAGATACAGCAACTCTATCACATGAATGTACTGAAGCTACAGAAAGAAGTAAGGGAGTCTGCAGTAAGCTTGCAAGCTGAAGTGGGTACAAAGGAGACCTAGGAATCTGTACATGAAATCTGGCTTGAAGAATCATTGTCAGGAGTAAAAAAAAAGAGGAAGTATGAGACTTTTTCTTAGGAAATAAAAGAATGCTTTCAGAGATGCATGGGAGAACTAAACTGACAGAACACGGAGACAACATCTGGAATGAAGACTATACTGAGACCTTAATGAATCACAAAAACAATTAGTAAGAGAACTTCTGATGATGCACAGAAAGGTCATAAAGTATATGTAATAACTCAGAAGTGCTAGTTTCTAAAGCAGATGGACAGTCTAGATTCTGAATTGACTTTATTATACTGAATAGTATTTAAAGTTTGATAAGTATCACATTCCCAGAACTGATGAGTTGACAGAGAACCTAGGAAAAAAACAGATACTTGAGGACACTGGACTTGATGAAGGGATTCTGTCAGATAACACTCAACTCCACTGGTAAAGAAAAAAAAAATAGCAGACATTGTAACCTATGATGGCCTATATCACTACATAGTTACTACTTGGTGTGCATGGAGCCCTTGCTATCAAAATCCGGTGTACAAGTAACCCTCAGCAATCACCATCTGACATATGTGGAGGCCCAGTCAACCCCATTTGGTGTACACAAATGCTCAGCTATCACCACTTGATGTAATAGGAACACCAGCCATCACCATGTGGTGTACACAGAGCCCCGGCCATCACCATATGGTGTACACAGAGACCCAGCCATCACTATTTGGTGTACACAGAGCCCCAGCCATCACCATTTTGGTGTACACAGAGCCCTGGCCATCACCATTTGGTATACACAGAGCCCCAGCTATCACCATTTGGTATACATGGAGCTCTGGCCAGCACCATTTGGTGTACATAGAGCCCCTGCCATCACCATTTGGTGTACACAGAGCCCCAGCTATCACCATTTCATATACATGGAGCTCTGGCCATCACCATTTGGTGTACACAGAGCCCTGGCCATAACCATTTGGTATACACAGAGCCCCAGCTATCACCATTTGGTATACATGGAGTTCTGGCCATCACCATTTGCTGTACACAGAGCCCCAGCCATCATCATGTGGTGTACACAGAATCCTGGCCATCACCATTTGGTGTACACAGAGCCACAGCTGTCATGTTTTGGTATACATGGAGCTCTGGTCATCACCATTTGGTGCACACAGAGCCCCAGCTATCAGCATTTAGTACACATGGAGCACTGGCCATCACCAGTTGGTGTACATGAAGGCCCAGCCATCACCATTTGGTGCAGACTGCTTATGGTGGAAGCCAAGCACTTGAGATACCTGGTAGAAAGAGGGGTGGTAAGAACACAGTTAGAAAATATATAGGCCATAAAAACATGTCCTCTACCTCTTAACTACAAACCAGTGGAGGCTTTTATTGGGCCATTTATGCCTAATTTTTTTACTGTTGCCTGCTCTTTGACAGATTTCAGAAGAGGAAAACTCCTGTCAAAGTGCAATGGTGTTTTGCATCTGCTGAAGCATTTAATGAACTAAAAGGGAGCCTGTGTTCTGAAACAGTGTTACTGACTCCTGATTTTACTAAAGAGTTAATGTTATATACCAGTATGCCAAAAGTAGGTTTGGGGGCAGTAGTATCTGAAGACATTCAAGTCAGGAACAGCCTATATACTACTCAGCAAAACATAATGTGGAAAGTAAATATTGCATGATTGAAGGAGAGTGTTTAGAAATCAGCTGGGCCTACAATACCCTGAAGTATTATTTATTGAACAGACATTTCAGTTTGGTAGCTGACCATGACCCATGACAATGGCTGAATAGGTAGACTGATAGCAATACAAAAAGGCAATATCCCTCCAACCCTTTCAGTATACAGTGACCAAAAGGACCAGCCTAGGCAACTGAAATCTTGATGGTTTATCAGGATCCTACAACCCACTGTCATGAATCTAAAACCCCTGGTTTTGTGCTGAGAGATAGTAGTTGTGACATATAGAGACTGAGACATGGTATATGTGCCTTTAATATGCCTTGAGTGAGAAATTCTTACAGTGTTAGGAAAACTGTGCATTAGCCAGATAACAAGACACTGATTGCCAGTTAATGCTGTACAAAACTAATGTAGTCTGCAACAGAAAGGCAAGAAGTCCATTTCTTATTTGGAAACTTAGAAGTGGTGAACAGGATCATACTTAAAAACCATGGAAGTGTGGAGTATGACAGAGCCAAAGGGGTTAATTTGTGGACAATATAAAGGAATCACATGGATTACAGAGATGGAATCATGGCCTGGTTGACTCATACAGGTCAGGACTTGTAAATGACAGCCTGTTTTCTGGAGGGGATGTATGGAACTGTAAACGGTTTGTGGAAAATAAACAAAAATACTGTTATTTTTATTTTGAACTGCAAGTCAAATGGACTATAATTCTGATTTACTCTGTAGGAAAAAGTTTTTCAATGGAACTTTTTTTTT